>NC_056735.1:1466830358-1466935358 GCF_019279795.1 Protopterus annectens
CTCTAGTTGTTCCCTGGTAGGCGGTGCCAGAGCCAAGTCACTGTGATTGTCCTGTGGAAGTGGTGGCTGGATCTGTGGCTGTACCTCTCTGGTTGTTAGCCTGCCACTGACATCCCCTGTAGGCACCTCTGGATTGACCCCTGCCTCTTGAGCGTCTATTCCTGCCTCTCGGAGCTCTGGAGGTGTCTGGAAAGGACCAATTCTTGGAAGGCCAGTTCCTGCTAAACCTTGGAGGCTGGACCTGCAAGAAATCCTTGACTGTCTGGACAGATTTTGCTTTCTCTTCCACCTTCTTCAGCACCTGCTGTGCAGGGGAGCCAAACAAATTGAGCTTATCCATGGGAGCATCTAGGAGCTTTGATTTAACATGGTCTGGTAAGGACTGTTCTTTTAACCATGCATGTCTTCTGATCACTGTGCCAGTCATCGCTGATCTAAAGGAAGCCTCCAGTGCATCATAGCCGCATTTTAAGGAATGATTACTGACCTGCTGAATGTTATGTACCATTTCCTGTACAGATTTTTTGTCTAATGGTTCATCCGAGGACAGTATTTTAGTTAACTGGTCTAACATAAATTCCTGATACTGAATCATGTGGAATTGACAGTTCAAGGCCCTAGCTGAAAGAGTAGCAGAAGTGTAAACTTTTACCCCATCTCTCTAAGGCCCTAGATTCCCTTTCAGAGGGAGGGTTTTGGTAGAGGTAGCTGCTACAGCCTTGGGTCCCTGGGAGATAGTTTCGGGATCTGCAAAGGGGCCTTATACAAATGATAATGTGTGTCCGGAACCCTGTAGTACCTATCGGGCTTAGCAGGGGCGGAGGAAGAGAATCAGGAGCAGTACAAGCATCATTAAAAGCATCATCCACAACAGTAAGTACTGGAGAAATGGCTAAAGGCCTATGCTGTAGCAAATGCAAAAGGTTCTAAGCCTTTTCCTAGAGTCTGAAAAATCCTGGCCCTGCCATTGAAATTGTTCCCTCATAGCATGCAAGGTTTCCCCAAAGAAAATTCCTCAGGCGGAGAGGCAGAAGGAATGGACTCTTCTGCATCAGAGTCCTCATAAGGAGAAAAAGGGCCTCTGGAGGGTCTGAATTATCTGATTCATCAGAGGAGCCATCTGAAGAAACTGGCTCAGGGGCTCTACTCTAGTCCTCTTCTCTGGAGGTGGGTGAGAGGCCCTGTCTGGATGTGGTTGGGATCCCGGATCAAAGAAATGAGATCCTCTGCTAGACTAAGCATTTGTGAACTAGAACTGGGCCTGTGAGAGGGGTCTTAGCAGGCACAGTTTTGGTAGTTTTGCTGCTTTAGCCCTGGCAAAGGCCTTAATCGACATGGATGCAGGAGGCCTAGCAGCTCCACGTGCAGGGTAGAAATATCCAAGGGGATAGTATCTGATAAATCCTGTGAACCTGCAGGAGCAGGTGGGATTTCAGTAGCAGATTCAGCCAAGCTGGATGAGGCCTCGGTAAGTGGCAAGCTTTCGGCCGAAGGAAGAACCGTGGACTCGGTTTCAGCGAAACCGAGACACTCGCCGGCTTAACCGTGGTTTCGGCGAAACCGGACCGCGAGTGTCGGTCCTTTTCCTGCGTTTTAGAAATTTGCGTTGTCAGAGTATCCGGCGGCATAATGTAAGCAAAAGCGGGCGAAAAACTCTTCAGCAAATTCAGACCGGCGTCTAAGCGTTGTCGGTTGAAGAAGCACAGGCTAGACAAGCTGCTACGTCGTGGTCTGGGCCTAAGCAAGGTAAGCAGTAAGAGTGGAAATCTTTATGAGGTATTTGTTTCCCACAATTTAAACAGTTATTCACTTTTTCTGACATCTGCTGAGGCAAGAAAGAGTCCCCAACGGGGTACTTAGCTTTTTAGAAGTCTTCGGTACTTGTAGTAGTAATCTCTGGTTCTGACCGACCGGCACTTGCGAACAGCTTCTGCTTGAGCCACGGCAAGAAAGACTGAGGAAAATGGCGTCGGCTGATGCCTTTATACCCGAAGAACTGCAGCTATGACGTCGGGTGAAGTGCGACACCAGCCGAGGCCAGACCAAGACTTTGGAATCCGGCCGACCGAAGGGCTGCCTGACGACAGGACAACCCATTTGTAAGGACTGCAGATGCATCCTTGAAGGACATCTTCTGAGAAGTATATTCCAAACAATACGGGGCCCAACACTGACCCCTGTGGAACTCCACTGGTGACAGATCTGCTGGTTGAGGTAAAGTCCTCAACTCTGACTGAGTGTGATCTGTTGGTCAGCCAGTTAGCAACCTACCTGACAACATAAGGGTTGATATTCAACTGGGAGAGTTTATCAATGATGCCCAAATGTGGGACTGTGTCGAAGGCTTTTGCTAAGTCTAGGTAGGCTGTATGCACAGATTTGCCTCCATTTATGGCTCTGGTGACATTTTTGAAAAAAGTCTGCCAGGTTTAACAGGCATGACCTGTCTTTGACAAAACCAAACTGTGTTGGATCAAAGGTTTGAAGATCACCTATGTCCTTATTTATAGGGCCCATGATGATTTTTTTCTGTGGCTTTACAGATAAGGCTTGTTAAGCTTATGGAGTTTGTAGTTTCTGTAGTTTGAGTCACACTTTTAATACTATTGTCAAGTAGCATTTGACAAATTGGAAAAAAACTATTACTTGTAAAACTAGCAATAATGGGCCAGCGATATGAATGCTATTAGGAGCAGCTATACTCTCACCTTATTCAAAATACCTCCTGCATGCCAGTGTATGACAGTGTGCATGTGTATATGTATATATCCACCAATACACCACATATATAGGTGTATGTATGTCTGTATACATAAAGACACGCACATAACCTCAGAATCAGATTTATATATATGTGTGGGTATGTGTGTGTGTGTGTGTGTGTATGTATGTGTATATATTATATTATATAGTTTGGTGTGTGCGTATGTGTAGACATACAAATATATGTGGATCTATAAAGACAGAAAGATACACAGCAAATGCATTTTAAACAACCAAAGCAATACATGTGATAAACACATAATGACACATGCATTTATTTATTTTAATTAGGTATTTATTATCTATTTCCATCTTGATAAGGGGGAAAGTGCTTTCATCAACACAGCCATCTGAGTCACAAAAGAGACCAGTTTGAGAAATGTTAAGAGAATTTCAGTATTAACAGTGAAGTAAACTACCAAAACAATTATGTGCACTGCATACAAATTTTAATAAAATACACATTCATCATATACAATTTTAATAGACATTGAAGAATGCCTTGAATTGCAAGCAGGTCAGTAAGACATAGCAAGGCTATGGTTTTACAACCGCATGAATATAAAGTTAGATTACATATTGCATACATACTTATGCACACAGATTGGAAAATATTTGGAAATATCACCTCACAGTAAGACGCTGTCCAGTTTGATTCTCAGCCAGAGAGTCTTCTGCATGGAGACATGCGTGAATGGGCTTACCTTCGTTGAAGGTTGTACGTCAGGGCTGGTAACTCTGCACGTAAAAATCAATCACCAATCATTAGTGGACTGGAGTTCCGCTGTGACGACCCCTAACCGGGAAAAGCCGAAAGACGCAACAACATTGAGACTACATTTGCTTCGACTTTCAAATGGTAACCAGTGTAACTGTACTGCAGTCAAATATTCAGGAAAAGAGTGAAAGATCCATACATTTTATCACAATCTTCTTCTTCTTTCGGCTTTTCCCGGTTAGGGGTCGCCACAGTGGATCACTTGTCCGCTCATGATTGGCAGTGGAGTTTTACAGTGTCGAGTTGCCAGCCTGGCGCCCAACCTTCCACAGAAGGCGCACACACACACACACACTCACACCTAGGGCCAATTTAGAGTGTCCAATCCACCTGCAGCATATGTCTTTGGGATGTGGGAGGAAACTGGAGCACCCGGAGGAAACCCACGCAACCACAGGGAGGACATGCAGACTCCACACCCGGAGGAAACCCACGCGACCGCAGGGAGGACATGCAGACTCCACACAGAAGGCATCCCAGCAGAGGATCGAACCGGAGAACCTCTTGCTGTGAGGCGGCAATGCTAACCACTGCACCACCGTGGCCGCCCTTCATACATTTTATCACAATGCAGCAGGGAAGAAAAAGAAAATAAATTTGGATGGAATCAGTATTAAAATAAATTTGGATGGAATCAGTATTATACAAACTGTTACTACTGTTACTATGTGATTCCTGAAGGGAGTCAACTAATGGGAAGATACTTTTAGTACAGTAACAAGATTCATTTTCAAAGTTGCTTAACATGTTTTTTATTGAAACATTGTAAGACTTTTATTCTTCTAGAATCTTAGGACATTTGCAACTCGGTGGGTTTGTTTCCAAAATGCAAATTGTACAAAGCAATGCTATACTGTTAAATGAGGGAAACTGTCTTAGACATGTATGTCTGCATGAGTACATGCACTAAAAAGAAACACTATTGCTGACCATATGAAAAATAATTGCCAGCAACAGGAAAAAAGCATGTAGCAACAAGCATGAAACAAAAACAAACAAAAGAAAATACAATTGCCTAGGCTGGGATAATAATTCCACTAAGTGTTATAAAAAAACAAGTACATACTGAAGATGTAATTTCACTGCTGCAAAGGCGAGTGTGACTAGATAGCATCTCTGGCTGAACCTAAATCACTCAACTAATCTAATAGCCTATGGGTGGGGGAAGGAAAACACAAAAGGACACTGTAAACTTTTAGGAATGACCATCCCCCACTGACCTTTGTGAAATCTGACCTGCTGTATGCTAAATAAGCTTCTCTGAAAATCCTGCCTCTGTGTGAACATGTGACTTACATAGCACTAATTTATTTATTTTATTTTATTTTACATTTGTTGACCGGGCTAGTCCAAACTGGATATATGTCCATTTTCAGTAGAGGCCCGGGGAGAAAAGCTCCACTAGTTATACATTTTCACACAAAGGCATAAAAGGTTACATAACAATCATAACAAATAAAACAAATAAAACGGATAAAAAAATTAAATATAAAATTGTTAGTTAAAAATATTTTTTTTTTTTTTTTTTTTTTTTTGTTATTAAGGGTAATGGTAGAGAAAAGAGTTAGCATTAGTCTGGATTAGTGCAGGAGCAAAGCCAGTGTTTATTGAGATAAACTTTTAGTTGGTGTTTGAAGAGTTGTAAAGAGGTTAAAGAAGTGATATCAGAGGGTAGTTTATTCCATGCTTTTCCAACAGAGTTGGAAAATAAACTGTCACCTGCATTATTGTTAGGTTTGGTAGTATTAATCAGAAGTTTATTAGAAGAACGAAGTTGTTTCAGGTTGTTATATGGAGAAATAAGGCTAGAAAGTATTGGTGTGTTGGTTGGCTGATATAGAATCTTATAAGCAATTAAGATCTGTTGCAGTATAATTTGGTTAGGAAGTTCTATCCAGCCTAGTTCTTTTAGGTTTAAGCAGTGATGAGTTTGAAAAGGAGATCCAGCAGCGAATCTAGCTATGTTATGATAGGATGTTTCTAGTTTCTTCATGTTTTTGGAAAGATTAGTGTAAATGGGGGAAGCATAGAGAAGAGTGGAGATTAGGTGAGATCTAGCAATGGTGGACCTTGCTGTGGGTATTAGGAAAGGTTTGATTCTATAAAGGGATCCTATTTTTTTATTAACTAATTTTATGGTGTTATTGATGTGGGAGTCGAAGTTGAGGTTATTATCAATAGTTATACCTAAAAGTTTTGTGGTCTGGTCAGGAGAGATGAGTGTTCCGTCAGTGGATGTAAGAGTAAAGTAAGGTGTAGTAGATTTCCGAGTAGGTGAAAAAAGTAGTTTGGTTTTCTTAGGGTTAAGGAGTAAACAGCGGTAAGAGAACCATTGTTCTACAGTGTTAAAAGCTTTTTGAGTAAGTGACTGGAGTTCAGTTTGAGAGTTCGCGGTAAAGTTTATAGTTGAGTCGTCTGCGTATTGTATGCAGGTAGTATATGGGATTGCAGATTGAAGGTCATTAATAAAGACTGAAAATAGCAGAGGGCCTAGGACAGAGCCTTGAGGTACGCCTAAGGAAATAGGTAGAAGATTTGAAAGTGAATTTTTCCACAGTACTGCCTGCTGACGATTTTCTAGGTAAGATGCAAACCAGGACAAGGCAAAATTATCAAGAGCCAGAGATTTTAGGATGTGTAGTAAAAGTTTATGATTCACCATATCAAAAGCTTTGGATAGGTCGATGAAGACAGAGGATGATATATAGTTTTTGTTGCGGTTAGTGTTAATGGAGTTTGTGAAGGAGAGTAAAGCAGTGGTGGTACTGTGTGAGGGTCTGAAACCATGCTGACAGTTAGAAAGTAGGTTGTTGTTGAGAAGGCGATTTAGTATTTGTTTGTGAATACATTTTTCCATGATTTTTGCGATTGGAGAGAGGAGAGCTATTGGTCGAAAGTTGGAGAAATCATTAGAGTTTCCCCCTTTATGTAGTGGGATGATATGAGATATCTTCCAGATAGAGGGGAAGATTCCTTCTTTTATAGATCTATTGATCAGGATAGAAATAGGGTAGGGCTAAGGCTTTGGCACCTATTTGCAGGAATTCTGCAGGCAATTTGTCTGCAGAGGGAGTGGTAGGTTTTAACTTTTGGAGCAGTGATGTGATAAAAGAGGTAGAGACAGGTTGTAAGTGGAGGGTAGGAGGTGAATTTGATGTAGGTGGAAGTAGATTAGAGGTATCAGGAGATAGATGACTAGCAAGTGTTTGGATAGTATTCGTGAAGAATGAGTTGAAGTCATTTGCTGTTTGTTTAGGGTTCTCTGGGTTAGAGTCACAGGGATTAGGTGTGATGGAATGACCTGGAGATAGAAGATTGCTAATACTGGTCCAGAATCTTTTAGGTTCCTTATTAGTGTTGTGCTGTAACTAAAGGTAATAGTTTTCTTTGTCTGTCAGGATAGCTCTTTTAGTGCTGTTTCTAAGCTCTCTAAAGTTTTGGCGATCAGTTAGATTTTTAGTGGTACGCCATTTAGACCAAGATTTGTTTCTAAGTTTGATTTTATGCCTAGTATCGTTAGTTAGCCAGGGGGCTACTTTTGTTTTGGTTCTGATGGTACGGGTTGGGGCATGTTGGTCTAGAATTGATAAGAATGTGGAGTTAAAGTATTCTACTGCATCATTAAGAGGTAGATATTTTAGTGAGGACCAATTACAACGTTTTAGATCAGCTTGAAAATGTTCAGAGTTAAAATATTTTTTTCTTCGTAGTGTTCTAAGGGTGGCAGGTAAGGTTAGGTTGATTTTGTGTCTAATGACATAAGTTATACAGTGGTCGCTTAGATCATCTGGGAGGGTACCAGATTGGTAGGTTTGTTGGGGGGTATTAATCAGAATCCAGTCTAGGATAGATTCATGGTTGTTGGATTTAACAGTTCTGGTTGGACAGTTTATGAGTTGAGTGAAGCCATAAAGGTTTATATGGGATGTAGGGTTAATATTATTACAGTAATTCCAGTCAATGTTAAAGTCGCCTAGAACTAGTGTTTCTTGGGGGAGGTTGTTTGACAGAAAGCTAAGGATACATTCTAAAGTGTTAGTGTTATTGCCTGGGGGGAGATAAACACAAATTATGTTAATGGCTTTACTAGGGTTGATTTGAAGTTTTGAGCTGATTACTTCTGCATTATTGTCTAGAGGAAGGTTAAGATTTACTATACTAATTTGTAGTTGTGCTTTGTAGAGAATTGCTACTCCACCTCCCTTTTTGGTTTTACGGTCCATTCTAAAGATACTATACCCAGGGGGGGGGTAATTTCATTATCCTTAATGGTTGGTTTTAGCCATGTTTCTGATAAACATAAGATATCAAAATGGTGAACATCTAAAAGGGCATGGAGTTGAGAGATTTTGTTGCAAATGCTTCGTATGTTAAGATGAGCTATAGTAAGAGAGTTGGTATGTGTGTTTGATGTTAAGAGAGAAGCTTTGTCTTGTTTAATGCAGCTATTAGTGTTTGTGCTATTTGGGCCAGGGTTAGGGTGAATGTCCCCATCCAGTAGTGATTGGGGAAATAAGAAATATTGGAGTTGGATTTGTTTATGTAAGATGTAAAATGTAAACAAAGTACTCAGGCAAGCAGCTGCTTTCAGAAATGAGATAGTGCCCCTTTAAGCAATCCAATAATATTTTGCTGATACTTTAACATATGAAACTTGCAGTTTAAGGCCCTAATGGCCAAAGTTGCAGAAGTGTATACCTTCCTACCCCATCTATCCAGGGCCCTGGAATCTCTATCAGAGGGGGTAGGGTTTTTGGCAGTAGTAGCCTTAATGCCCTTGGGTCCCTGTGAAATGGTCCCAGGATCCGCAGTAGGATTTTTAAAGAGGAACTTGTGAGAGTCAGGTACCCTGTAATACCAGTCAGGTTTTCTGGGTGTAGGAGGTAAAGTGTCAGGGGCCAGGGTAGATTCCGAGAAGGCATCACCTACAATGTCCAGTACAGGAGGGATGGCTAAAGGTGGGAATAAGAATTCCCTAAGCCTCTTTTTGGAGTCAGAGTAATCCTGGCTTTCCCAGTGGAAATGCTCCCTAAGAGTATGCAAGGTTTCACCAAAAGAGAAATCCTCTGGAAATCCTCTGGAGGGGAAGCAGAGGGAATGGAGTCCTCTGCATCAGAATCCTCAAAGGCAGATAAGGGCAACTCCTGGTCATCAGAAAAAAACAGAAATTTCAGAATCCTGATCAGAAGGAAAATTAGTCCTAGGTCTCTTACAGGGAGAAGGGTGGCTTCCCCTGATTAGAGTAATAATTAGAGTAATAAAGTCTTCAGCCATTCTTATCATTTGTTTTATAGGCATAGGAGCCAGACCATGCGGTCTGGGCATCTGTTTTCTAGGCATGGATTGAGTTTTAGGCCTTGAAGAAGAAGATGGCATTGGTTTAATATGCAAGTCAGTAGGCCTGAATACACCCTCAGAAGCCAGTGCCTGCACAGCGGCTCCAGACCCATCTGAGGTAGACACATCAGCAGGTTCCACAGTTGAAGAAGCATCTCGCGGCATACTGGACTCCAAATGGGTCTCAGTAGAGGCCTGCAAATCTAAAGTAGCGGGTATCAGGGGCTGCAAAAGCGTCTCACTGAATACTGGTGAACTGGCGACTAGCTTAGGAGAAGCGTCGTCGTCAGCTTTGGACCTATGCAGTCTATCTCTGTCTTTATCTTTGCGTTTTTTTCAGAATGTCGGTAGTCGGGTGGCTTACCGAAGTCATTTCTAGATAACTGAACCGAGTACCAAAATATTTAGATACGAAAATGAACTGACGACGAATGGTATGAGGTTTGAATAAGGCACAAAACTGACGTTGTGGTCTGGGCCTAGGCAAGAAATGCAGTACGAATGAAAATCTTTATGAGGTATTTGCTTTCCACAAGAAATTCCATTGTTAACTTTTACTGACATCGGTTTAGAGCAAGAAAAAGGATCTGCGACAGGGTACTTAGCTTAGTTGAAGACTTCGGATCTGAAACTCGAAAACGAATATTTTAGGAGTCGGCCGACCGGCACTTGTGAAATGTTTCTGCTTTGGGCACCGCACGGCAAGAAAGACCGATGTAATGGTGTCGGCTGCATGCTTTATACCCCTGACTATCTGATGTCATGGAAGATGAGACAGCAACCGACGCAGGACCCAAGACTTTGATAATCAGGCTGACTGAGGGCTACCTACAAGCAGATAACCCAAATGTGATGACTGCAACAGTGAAACATGAAGAACATCTAGATTATTTTAGACTATTATTCATCGATGTATAGATAGTGAGTTATTAAATATATACACACTATATTAGTATAGTAAAAAGGAGAGAATTTAGAAAGGGAGACAAGATGCAGTTAAAATAATGAGGAAAGAGAGAAAGGAAAGAGAAAATTAAGGGAAAACACACATATACTATGTATGTTGATTTACAGTATAAATATTTTATGTGCTATATAACCCTCCTTCTGCGAAAGAAAAGTACCCTGTTTTACATACCTGAGGTAATGTGAAAACTCTCATGTGTCATCTATTTTCAACAAATATAGATAAAGATTCCAGTAGTTAGTTACCTTTGTTTTAAAATTCCAAGCAGTAAAATCGGTCCTTTAAAGTAATGTTAAAAAATTCATATTATAGCAGATGCTTTGAGAGATTTGGTTGTAACAGTATCAGTCTTTTGCTTCTTCTTTTTGACATCTGTCCAGACATTTGTTTCTTTTATTCTCTTGAGAGAAGGTGACATCCAATCCATATATTCTGGTAAAGTAATCACATTATTAGTTTTAATAAATGAAGAGGCTTCCTCTAAGTCAATAAAAGTCCTCATCTCGTTGGCATACAGTATTCTTATCTTAGCTGGATATGCAAGTTGTGCCTTGATGTTATTTTGTTTCAGAAACTTTATCATTGGCCACACTTTTTTCCTTTGTTCCATTATTCTAGATGAATAGTTGTTATCAAATCTTATCAGGCTCTGTTTATATTTTAGAGGTGCCTTCCCCCAAGCAGATCTTAAAATCAGTTCCTTGTCCAAGTATGAAAGAAATTTGATAATTACTGACCTAGGAGGAGAGTTTGAGTTAGTGGCAGATTTCCCAAGAGCTCTGTGTTCCCTTTCAATGCCAAAGGAAAGTATTTCTTTTAAATTTAAAAAGTCAGGGATCCAGCTTGACAAAAAGGAAATAATATCCTCACCTTCTGTGTTTTTAGGTAATCCGAAAGTCCTGATGTTATTTCTCTTCTCCCTGTTTTCCAAGTCAAGGCAGGATCGTCTAAACAAAAAGGGAGGGGGAGTTGCTTTACTTTATAAATCTAAACTGCAGGTGGTCTCAATTGACTCCTTACCCTGCCAATGCTGAAATACTGTGCAGCAAATTCCAAGTAAATAAAAACAAAGCCATATACATAATATGTTCCTATATCCCTCCTGGTAATAACTTAAATACACTTGAAAACATCCTTAGCTGGCTCTCATCTACCTTTCCTCAGGAAACCATAATCTTAGGGGACTTCAATATTGATTGGAACTCTTGCATATCCCCCAAACCCACCTTTCACCTCAACCTCTACTTTCCAACAAACCATAAACTCCCCAACTAGGATTCACAAATCTACCAATAAACAGACCATCTTGGACTGGATATTGGTCAACAATAATCCCCTATCATATAAAACTAGAACACTCCCTGACAATATCAGTGACCATCTTCTCACCTATATCACTAAACAAAAAAATAGTAATCACAAACAGGCTAGCTATTGTACCATTCGTAACAAAAAAACTTCATCCTTCAAGGCTTCCTTGATGAGCTCAAAGGATGCAACTGGTCAGCTCTGAAACACCTTCCACTTGATGAGGCAGTTACCCATTTCAACAACACATTCCTCCAAATTCTAGATCGTCATGCCCCCTCTCGCTTAATTAGAATGGGATCCAAAGCAGCTCCTTGGCTTTCTAAAGAAACCAAGCAAACAATGCTATTAAGGAACAAACTATGGACAAAAATGGAGAACTACAAAAAACTCAACTGACTATCAAAACTTCAAATACCTTAGAAATACTTAAAAAAAAACAAACCCTTCTGGATAAAAAAAATTTCTACCTCCAATATCAACAAAATCAAAATCATAACCCCAAACAATTCTGGTCAGGAATCAATAAACTGCTCTATCCTGGGAATTCCAAAACACCTACTCCAGCTAACTTAGCTCAGACCCCTCCTAATATAATAGCCAACACATTCAACAACTTCTTCTCTGAAACAGTCACCTCTCTAGCCAACACCATGGTTCCCCCCACTTCCCTTCAAAATACCTCTCCTCATAACAATACCCCCACTCTAAAATTTAGTACAGTCTCCACAGCCTATATTCACAAGCTACTTTCAAAACTTAAACCTTGTCCTCCTTCAGCTGACCAACTACCAGCTGAATATCTGCAGCTAGCAGCAGCAGTACTAGCATACCCAATCTCCATCTTAATTAACAGAACTATCACCGACTCTACTATTCCTTCCCTCTGGAAAGTCTCCCATATCATTCCACTGCATAAAGGAGGAAACACTAACAAACTTTCTAACTTCCGTCCTATAGCCTTACTATCACCACTAACTAAAATTATGGAACGCTGTACACACCTTCAACTTTTGAATCATCTTCTACATAATAACCTACTTGCAGACTCCCAACATGGTTTTAGACCTTTCCATAGCACTTCCACTGCTCTTCTCTCCTTTACAGATTCCATCAACAAAAATCGCAGTAACAACCTATTCTCCTCCGCTTTATTTTTCGACCTCTCTAAAGCCTTTGATATGGTGAACCATCACCTTCTGCTAGACACTTTGAAATCTCTTTCTCTTGACTCTTTGGCATTGTGCTGGTTTAACTCCTATTTGAAAGATAGAAGACAAGCAGTCCTTTGGGACAGCCATTTATCCTCTCAGCTCTCAGTCACCATCGGGGTCCCCCAAGGATCCATCTTAGGTCCCCTTCTCTTCTCCGTTTTTATAAATAACCTGTCTACTTCCCTCCCAACATCCACATGCATTCAGTATGCAGATGATTCAACAATCATCTGTACTGCTGTATCTCTGGCTGAACTTCATTCTTCCACCCAAAAAGTCTTTACAGCAGCAGAAAATTGTTTCCAACATATCTGTCTCCTCCTTAATCCCCCCAAAAAAACCAAATTACGACTTTTTTCTCCAACCCTTAAGTTTGCCCCTCTCTCCTTTTCTATTGTCTCTGACAATGGCACTATCATAACACCTGATTGTTCCACTAAACTACTAGGTTTCACAATAGATAACCAACTAAACTTTGACTCCCACATTGACCTAACCATCAAAACTGTTAATAAAAAGAAAGGTGCCCTCTACAGACTTAAACCCTTTCTTTCAGCAACTACCAGGGTGTCTCTATCTCAAACTCATCTCATCTCTACATTACTGTATGCCTCTCCATCTTTTATCAACCTATCAAAATCTAACCTTCAGAAACTAGCCACATCCTACCATAGCATTGCCAGGTTTGCCACAGGTTCTCAATTTCGTACCCATCATTGTGTTAATCTCAAAAAGCTTGGCTGGCTTGAACTTCAAAATCTTATTCTTATACATCAATTAGTTATCACCTATAAAATTCTCCATTACCCTACTAATAAACCCATACTTAACAACCTTGTTGCCCCTTAGGAATCTTACTTCCCTTCGCTCTGCTAACAAACTGCTAGTAGCTACTCTCAAATCACACAATAAATCTGGTGACTCCTTGTTCACAAATGTTGTTGGCTCATACTGGAATAAACTTCCCATTGAACTGACTACTTTAGTCTCATCACAACTTTTTAAGAAACAATTAAAGAACTATTTCAAATCTCACTGGCTTTGCCCTTGCTCAAATCCTGATTGACCCCAGCATCCAACTTCCATTATAGTTCCCTCCTTTGCCTGTTGCTATACATCCATCTTTTCTACTTGTCTCTCTCATTAGTACTACTCCTCCTCTGCAGCTCACCTGGCATCCGCATGGATATTACTATTCGTATGATGTCACTTTCTCATTTACACTAGATATATTACTGCAACCTGTTATCTCATCTTCTATTTAAACCTTGTATTTTGATTCCTACTGTACAAGTCTGGGTCTTAAAACTATTTGCTCTGGCACAAAATTTTATTATATCTGTTAATATTGTAAATATTGTATAGACTCTAGTGTTTGTTTATTTTTTTTTTCATTACAATTCCTGCTACTGTAAAGAGTATGGGATTAGGGATCCTCATATTTTTTTCTGTTAAATTGCTGGAATAGTTCTGTAGTTACTTACATTTTAGTCTCTTACTGTGCTGTTTTATTTACTAGTATATAGTGGAGCTTTTCTCCTCGGGTCTCTGCTGAAAATGGACATTTATCCAGCCAGACTAGCCCGGTCAACAAATGTAAAATAAAATAAAAAAATCATCTACTTTATTAACCAACCAAGTGTTCTGTTTAAGAAACAGTTCTTTCTGTGTTTCCTCTTCCTTAAGTCTGCTTTCTAAGTCATTTAGAGAAACCTCTATTCCTGTTATCCTTGTCTGGTGGTGGTGTAGCATTTCCTTGAGGGTGCCAAACCTTTTTTGACTGCTTATTTTAGGATTTTCTAGGTTCTCTTTAAAATCATCCATCTTCAAAGACAACTCCTGCAGGGTAGATGCCATCTGTTGTAGTTCCTTCTTTAAGGCAGCATCCTGGTGAGAATTCCTTGAGTTGCTCATTTTAACAAGTGAATATATCTCCAAGCTTTTTCACAGGAAATTATTTGTAAATCTTCAACAAAGTTTCTAATTATGTAAATTAGTCCTTTATCTACAAGATTTTATACTTTGAAGAAAAAAAAAAGAATATTTTTCTGGAGCTCTAAAATACTGCTGCTTTCAGTTAACCATTCATGCTCCGCCCCCTCAACTCTAGATTCCGTTTAACACAGACGTTACTGAGAGAGAATGAGATCCTTAAAAAGAGAAAAATGTGTAAATTTAACAGAGCTAAATCAGACTATGAAAGGGGAATAATGTATGCTTATGTGAGTAATGCAGAAACTCCCCTGACCAACTGTGAGACTCAGGTGCATGAAGGAAATTATGTAATCGAAGCAGAAATGCCCCCTGAGCAGCGAGGAGGTCTGAACATCTAGCAGGCAAAGTTAACAGCTCTGCTAATAGCACTGTAAGTAATGGCAACAAAGAAAGGGGGACTATCAGCAAAAACACTACAAATGCCTCTGGAGTTGTGTCTTGTGCCGCTTCTGGAGTTGCTCATATAAATTTTCACCAATATCCGACCAATCAAATTATTCACATATACCAGAAAGACGGCACAGAAAACAAGACTTGGGTGGAAGTAGCAGGAGCTTGGAGAAAGCAATATACAAACAACCAGAGACAGCGGGGAAAGAAAAACCAGTACTATCAGAAAAAGAGAAAGTAAGTGACTTTTCTTCTGATTTTGTGCTGATTAGCTTATTGTCTTTTCTGCATTCAGACACAGCTTGTAAAGTTCCAAGTAAAGGTTGGAACTCTGTGCCAGCAGCAACAGCTGAAAAGCTTGATGTTATTAATTGCCTAAGGGATTACGTCTGTAAACTTATTTAAATTTGCTAAAATACAAAGAACTTAGAAATCAGAGCAAAAAGGATATTAATAAAGATAAAAGAGACTTCTACTATAATTCACCCTCTGCCTTGAAATCTAACCCCCCCAAAATTTTGAAACTCCTTAAACCACATACTATATCCTGGTGGTCCCTGCTCCCCCAATCCTTGTCCTGATAACACTCCTAACGATACTGCCTCCACCTTCAACACATATTTCATTGACTCTAGATTCAAACTATTTAACCCCAGTGCCAATTCATCTACCTTTAATAATATTTCTAACCACTCTATCAAATCCCACTATATTCTCATCAAATTCTTTTCCCCTCAGACCTGCACCCACTAGCTACATCAAATCCCTACTTTCTAAACTCAAAGCATGCTCAGCTTTTACCAACAACATTCCTTCCCTTTTCCTTCAGTTAGTTGCTGACTCTCTTGCTCTCCCTGTATCTATCTTAATCAACCGCACCCATTTCAGAGTCCAAAGTCCCTTCCATATGGAAACAATTCCTCATCTACCAATACATAAAGGAGGTAACTCCTCAGACATCACTAATTTTAGACCAACTGCCATCCTCTTGCCTCTCTCTAAAGTTCTAGAAAAGTGCAGACATACACAAGTTATGCACTACCTACTCTCTGAAAATCTGCTTACACCTACTCACATGGCTTTAGACCAAAAGCACAGTACTACTACTGCCCTACTATAATTCCCTAATACTATAGCCCTTGCCAGAGAGAACAAAGTTGTCTCCTGCCTATTCTTAGATCTCTCTAAAGCTTTTGACACCATCGCTCACCCTCTCCTTGTGTACAAACTAACCAACCTTAACTTCTCCCCTGCTACTTTTGCATGGTTTTCCAGCTACCTCAATGACAGATCTCAAGCAGTGAAGTGGCAATCTGCACTCTCCCCTCCTCTCCCAGTTAAAATGGGTGTCCATCAGGGTTCCATCCTTGGTCCACTACTTTTCAACATCTTCACTAATCTTCTTTATTGTTCCTGTCTTCAGTCATCACTGGTCCAATACGCTTATGACTCTACTGTCAACACTACTGCTGACTCTCCCTCCGAACTCATCTCTACCACACAGACTTCCTTTAACTCAGTAGAAAACTGGCTCTCTGATAACCAGCTTATCCTTAACCCCAAAAAACTAAGCTACTGCTTTTTCTTCTTAAAAAATACAACCACATTAAATCCACTTTCACAATCCTGTTCCTCAATAACACACACATCGAGGTGGAAACTAGCACTAAACTCCTTGGTGTCATCATTGACGACCAACTTAAATTCGATCTACACATTAACAACTGTATCAAGAAAACTCATCAGAAACTAGGGCTCCTCTACCGCAACAAAAAGTTTCTCACCAGTGAAGCTAAAAAAAACTCTTGCTTATGCCTACTTCCTACCCAGTCTATTTTATGGCTCTCAAATTCTTATTTGCCTCAACTCCACACTCCTTGCCAAACCTGAACCTACCTACAACAAGACAGCCAAATTTGCAGCACATCAAACTTACAAGTCACATCACTGTCTCTCACTTAAACACCTTAACTAGCTGGAACTACCTCACCAGCTTTTTCTCCCTCAACTCCAGATAATCCACTCCATCCTTTATCAGCCTTCTTACTGTCCTACCCTATCATCTGTCATCTCCCACTATTCACCAGCTAGATCCCTCTGAAGCTCTAACCTAGATCTGCTACAAATACACAAACCTAAAACTAAGAAAGGATGTATTCTCTATAGCTATAATCCTTCCAAGGCATGGAACAAACTCCCACTAGAGAGCAGATCACTCAGGCAACTTAGTCAATTCAACTTGCACTAAAGAATACCTGTTAAGCCAGTGGACCTGCCTCTGTACCCACCCTCCCTTAAACAGCTTATCAACCCTAACTGCACACCCCTATCTGCTCCCAACCTATGTAACTTTCTCTAACTCTCTAGACCTTGTGTTACATTAATTTCTCTATCCTAAGCACATTACATAATTCTTATCTGCATAATGTAAGATTTTACGTCTGGTGACAAAAAGTACAGCTGTGTACACTTACCATAAATGTAGACGTTCAAGTGTATTCACTGTTGCAGTCATGGCACTTGGGTTATCTGCCTGTAGGTAGCCCTCAGTTGGCCCGAATACCAGAGTCTAAGGACTTCTACGTCAAATGCTGTTGCTTCTTCCATGACATCAGGTCATTAGGGGTATAAAACAGGCAGCTGACGCCATTACATCAGTTTTTCTTGCCCCAAATTTCAGGAGCCCCCAAATAGGAAGCTAGTATATGGTGGGGAACACCACCAGTAAAAAGTAAATACCAATGCCACTAGGAATGGCCATAGAGAGGAGGGGTGGAAAGATAGAGAAAGCCAGGGGGCTGGAGGGAGGGAAACCAGGACTGCAACAGTGCATGCACTCGAACATCTACATTTATGGTAAGTGTACACAACTGTACTATGTTCTTCGTGTTTCACTGCTGCAGTTATCACACACAGGTTGATTCCCAAAGCTGAGGAATGGTGGAGGCAGTCAAGAAGTGTTATGGCTGGCTAGTAGGCCTTGCAAGACTGCTGTAGCAAATCCAGATCTGGATTTTGAAATAAAGTGGTAATGCTTGTTGAAGGTGTGTACAGAACTCCAGGTTGCAGCTTCCAGAATGTCCCTGGTAGGGACTCCCCTGAGAAATGCTGTAGAGGTGGAAGTAGCCCTAGTGGACTGTGATCTGATCCCCTGTGGGGTAGGTTTTCCATGGTGCTTGTAGCACAAATGAATGCAATGTTTTATCCATTTGGAAATAGTTTGCTTTGAAATGGCCTTGTCCTCTGCCCCTGCAGCAAAACTGACTAGCAGCTGGTCAGATTATCTGAAAGGTTTAGTCCTGTCAAGGTAGAACCTGAGCTGTCTGTGCACGTCCAAGGAGTGCAGGAATCTTTCCCCTTTATTCTGAGGGTAAGGGAAGAAGGCTGACAAATGGATGGATTGGTTTAGAGCAACACTGGACACCACCTTAGGCATAAAAGTACGGGTTAGTCCTGAGGGAAACCCTGTCAGCATGGAAACTAATTAAGGGTTCCAATGCCATTAGTGCCTGTAACTCAGACTATCTTCTTGCTGAAGTTATAGCTAAAAGCAGGGCTGTTTTCCAAGAGAGGAATTTTAACTCTGCTGAAGTGGTGGGTTCAAAAGGGGAAAGCGTGGGCTTTTCCAGTACAAAGTTAAGGTCCCAGGTAGGGGTGGGTGCTCTCCTAGGGGGCCTTAAGTTGTTAGCCCCTCTCAGGAACTGTTTGATGAGAGGGTGAGAAAATAAAGGTGGCTCAGTATTATAATGAGCTGAGATGAGTCAAGAATCTTAATGGAGGAAAAGGATGGGCCTCTTTGGAGTAGCTCTACTAGGTAATCCATGATTAGAGGTAAGGAGGGCACTGTTGAGTCCTTCTGTTGAGACTGATTCCATGAACAATATCTTTTCCACTTTTCAGCACAGGATTTCCTAGTACTGGGCCTTCAGGCTTCAAGAATGATGTCCAGCAACTGTTTGCTGAGGGTTGCTGGTGTTGCATTCAAGGGATAACCCAGGCTGCAAGGTTTAGGGATTGCAATTGTGGATGCAAAATATGTCCCTTCTGCTGAAACAGCAGGTAGGAGTCTGGTGAAGGTGCCAGGGTGGCACTGTTGTCAGACTGCGCAAGAGTGGGTACCAGTGCTGATGTGGCCAGTCTGGGGCAATAGAAATTGCCCTTGGCCTGTTCTGTTTTATCTTGAGTAGTACTTTTGAGAGAAGGGGCAAATGGGGAAAGGCATAAATTGAGATGTTTTCCCATTGAAAGGATAGGGCATCCACCTTTCAGGCCCTGCTGTGAGTATTCCCGATGCAGAATTTGCTCAACTGGTGGTTCTCGGGGGAGGTAAATTGGTCCACCTCTGGTGTCCCCCACCTCTGAATCAGAAGGTTGAAGGTGTTGGGCTCCAATTTACACACGTGTGGGTCTAGGAGAGTTCTGCTTAAGTCATCTGCCAGGGAATTTTGTTTGCCTGGCAGGAATTGAGCTTGTAGATGCACTTGGTTGCTCAGGTCTGTGTTCCACAGGGCCATGGCTAACCTGCAGAGTGGGTATGAATGTGTACCCCCCTGCTTGTTTATGTACTACATCACTGTGGTGTTGTCTGTTTTTATAAGCAGTTGTCTTGGAAGGATTAGCTATCTGAAGGCTGTCAGAGCATTCTGTACAGCTAGCATCTCTTTTTGATTGATGTGCAGGATAATCTGGGCTGGGCTCCAGTGGCCCTGAATGCACTTGCCTGCCATGTGAGCCCCCCCATGCATAGTGTGATGCGTCTGCTGTCAGGGTTTGGGCGGCAAGGGGTTGAGTGAAAAGTAGTCCCTTGTTGAGGTTGCATGCTTCTGCCCACCAAAGGAACTCTGCCCTTAGACATGGTATGATTGGAATGACTGTTTCCAGGTCCTGAGAATGCTGGCACCAAAGACTTTTAAGTACCATTGAAGTTTCCTCATATGCAGTCTTGCACACGGAATTAGAAGAATACATGAGGCCATGAACCCTAGGGCTTGCAGAATTTTCCTTGCAGATAGCTGGGTTCTGGTGGCCATTTGTTTGAAGTAGTTTGTCATATAGACCTGTTTTTCTGAAGTGAGAAATGCCATCTGGGAAGTTGTGTCCCAGGAATACAATCTTTTGACTGGGCACCAGTTGTGATTTCTTTTCGTTGATGGTGTACCCCAATGAAGTGAGAAGGCTTTTTACAAATGCCAGGTGCTGAAATAGTAATTCCTGACTGCCCGCTTGAATCAGGCAGTCGTCCATGTATGAGAAAATTTGGATATTTCTCTGCCTGCAGTATGCAATGGCTGGAGCCAGGCACTTTTTTAATACTCTGGGCGCAGTAGATAAGCCAAAAGGAAGTGCATAGAACTGATAGTGCCTACAGCCTTCCCTGAAGCGTACATATTTTCTGCATAACTCCCTTATGCAGATGTGTAGATAAGCTTCTTTTAAGTCTAGAGTGGCTAACCAGGCATCTTTGGCTAGCATAGGGAGAAGCTGTTGCAGGCTAAGCATCGTGAAATTTGGGGCCACCAGAAAGGTGTTGAGAGTTGCTAAATCCAGGACTGGGCACCAGGAAAAGTCTGGAGTAGAAACCCTGCACCCTTTGTTCTTCTGCAACAGGCTGAATAGCTCTGATATTGAACAGGGAAAGTACTTGCTTTTGAGCCTCTGCCCACTGGTTTGGAGGAAGGTCTGGAAACCTGCTTGGGGTTGGCAGTGTATGGAAGCAGAATCTGTACCCCTGAGATACAATGTTTAGGAGCCATCTCTCCTGAGTAATGGACATTAAGATTTTTGCACGAAGAGAAAGTTTTCCTCCTAGGGGGCACAAGTAATTGGGCAGGGCTGGGAAGGATAAATTGAAAAGCCATTGTGAACTTTTTCCATAAGAGGGCGGGTTACCACTCCCTGTTGTTGAGGTGGGGGCACTCCATTGTTTAGATCTCTGCATACCCTGAGACTGTAGTCTGGGTGGCCTGCTACCCCTGAGTTTGGTCTGATAAGGCCTGGAAGGGGCTGGAAAGTACCAGTTTTTGGAAGGCCAATGCCTACTGAATCTAGGTGGTTGCACTTGTAAGAATTCTTTAACAGTTTGCATAGATTTAGCTTTTTCTTCCATCTTTTTAAGAACCTCTTCTGCTTTGGTGCCAAATAAACAGTCCTTAATTAAAGGTGCATCTAGTAATTTGGATTTGACATAATCTGGCAAGGTTTGTTCCTTCAGCCAAGCATGCCTTCTCAGTACAGACCCAGTGACTGCAGCCCTGCAAGATGCTTCTAAGGCACCAAAGCCACACTACAAAGTATGCTTACTAACTTGGTTTGCAGCATGCATTAGCTATTGTAAGTCTTCATTTTCTGCACAATCTGGAAATAACACCATTATTTGTTTAATTAGTTCCATAATATGCTGCTGGTACTTCAACATGTGAAAAGTACAGTTTTGTACCTACCATACATGTAGATGTCCGATAGGTATGCATCTGCAGTCCTAACATATGGGTTGTCCTGCCTCAGGCAGCCCTTCGGTCGGCCGGATTCCAAAGTCTGGGTCTGGCCTCGGCTGATGTCGCACTTCACCCGACGTCATAGCTGCTGGGGTATAAAGGCATCAGCCGATGCCATTTTCCCTCAGTGTTTCTTGCCCCAGATGCCAGGTGCCCTCTAGGAAGGCTAAATTTGGATAAATGCAAATAATTCCAAACAGTACAAACAAATACACCATAATAGATTCCCCCAGCTAGCTAAAAGAGGGGTAAGTACCCTAGGAATACCACAGAGGGGAAGGAGGGTGGGTAATCCTGACTGCAGATGCATACCTATCGGACATCTACATTTGTGGTAGGTACAAAACTGTACTATGTCCTTCAAGGATGCATCTGCAGTCCTAACATATGGGTAGAATACCATAGCCAAACTGGGGGAGGAGGCACTAAGATAAAGATGGTGTAGTCAAGATCCCTTGCAAAACAGCAGTTGCAAAACCTGCTCGGGATCTGGAGTATAAAGGAAGATTATAATGCTTGGCAAATGTATGCAAGGAGCTCCAAGTAGCAGCTTCTAAAATGTCTTTGGTAGCCACTCCTCGTAGGAAAGCTGTAGTGGTGGCTGTAGCTCTTGTGGAGTGAGGCCTGATATTTTCAGGAGTTGTCTTTCCATGAAAAGAGTAGCAAAATCTAATGCAATTTCCTATCCATTTTGAAATTGTCTGTTTTGAAATTGCTTTTCCTTGCATTCCTGTTGCATATGCTACCAGAAGCTGGTCAGTTTTTCTGTTGGTCTTAGTTCTGTCCAGATAGTAGCGTAATTGTCTGTGCACATCCAAGGTATGTAGTAGTCTTTCCCCCCCTGTTCTGTGGGTTGGGGAAGAATGTAGGTAAATGAATCGCTTGGTTCAATGATACTCTGGAGACCACTTTTGGCATAAAAGTAGGGTTAGTTCTCAGAGACACTCTATCCTGATGGAAGATAAGGAAGGGCTGTACTGCCATTAAGGCCTGTAACTCAGATACCCTTCTAGCTGAAGTGATCGCTAGCAGGAAAGCAGTTTTCCAAGATAAGAACTGTAAGTCTGCTGATGCTGCTGGTTCAAAAGGGGGAAGTGTCAACTTTTCCAGCACAAAGTTGAGATCCCATGTAGGTAAAGGTGGTTTCCTTGGAGGCTTTACATTTTTGATTCCTCTCAAGAACTGCCTGAGTAGAGGATGAGAGAAGACAGGAGGATCCATGTTGTATTCTGCTGAAATTGCTGATGCATGAATCTTAATGGAGGAGTAGGACAGGCCATTGTGGAACAGTTCTGCTAAGTATTCCAGGATGTGTGCTATGTTTGCCAATGAGACATTTTCTCCCTTTGCTGCACTCCAAATGAGGTATCTTTTCCATTTGGCTGAATAAGTTTTCCTTGTGGAGGGTCTGCGTGCCTCCAGGATAATGTCCTTAACCCTCTGAGATAAATCTGGTTTATTTTGTTTTATGCAATATTCCAAGCAGCTAGCTGCAGTGTTTTCAAGTCTGGATGCAGGATCTTGTAGTTGTTCTGTGTTAGCAGTAAGGGACATAGAGGTAGAGGCCATGCGTGTGTCCGAGACATGCTTCTCAGTAGCGGGTACCAATGTTGTCTTGGCCAGTCTGGAGCTATCAGGATTACCCTTGGCTGATCCTCTTTGATCTTCAGTAGGACTTTGTACATCAAAGGAAGAGGTGGGAATGCATATGCTGTCAGGTTTTTCCAGCTGAAGGAAAGGGAGTCCACCCTCCAGGCAAGTGGGTGGTATGCTCTTGTGCAGAATTTCTTCAATTGGTGGTTGTGTGGGGAGGCGAACAGGTCTATCTCTGGCATTCCCCATTTCTTTGTTATGGCTTTGAAGATATCTGGATGCAGCATCCATTCGTGAGCATCCGTGGTAGTTCTGCTTAAGGTGTCTGCTAGTGAATTTTCTTTTCCTGGTACAAATCTGGCCTGTAGTTGAATGTTGAGATTCAGGGCCACATTCCACAGGTCCATTGCCATCCGGCATAGAGGATATGAGTGTGTACCTCCCTGTTTGTTGATGTACCACATGACTGTGGTATTGTCCGTCCTTATCAGCAGGTGACCTTGTTGAAGAAGTGGTCTGAATGCCTGGATTGCATGTTTCACTGCCAGCATCTCCTTTAGATTTGTGTGTAGATTCAGCTGGTCTTGGGTCCATACGCCTTGTATACACTTGTCCACCATGTGTGCCCCCCAGCCTAGGTCTGAGGCGTCCGTGGTGATGGTCTGGCTTGGATGTGGTTTGTGGAAAGGCAATCCTCTGTTCAACTGATAGGCCTGAGCCCACCACAGGAATTCTCGTTTCAGGCATGGAATTATTGGAATCTGGGCTTCTAGACTGTGCTTGTGTTGAGACCATACATTCCTTAGGTACCATTGCAACTTTCTCATATGCAGCCTGGCATGTGGGATCAATATTATGCAGGATGCCATGTAACCCAGGGCTTGCAGGACTTTCCTTGCAGTAAGCTGAGGTTGTGTTGTTAATGTCATGAAATAGACTGGTAGTTGCTTTTGTTTTTCTTCTGTGAGAAAAGCCATCTGAGTTGATGTATCCAGTTCTGCACCCAAAAATGTTATCCTTTGGGATGGTACTAGTCCTGACTTTTGCATGTTGACTGTGTATCCCAAGGCTTGCAACAGTTGTATGACATTTTCCAAATCTTTTGTTAATTTTGCCTTGTTGTCCGCTTGTATTAGGCAGTCGTCCAGGTATGGGTAAATTTGAATTCCCTGAAGCCTGCAATGAGCAATTACTGATGCCAGGCATTTCGTGAATACTCTGGGCGCGGTAGATAAGCCAAAGGGCAATGCTGAGAATTGATAATGCTCTGATCCTGCAAGAAATCTGAGGTGTCTTCTGTAATCTGGTCGTATAGGGACGTGCAGGTATGCCTCCTTGAGATCTAGAGTCACCAGCCAAGACTCCTTGCCCAGCATGGGAAGAAGTTGCTGGAGGGTCAGCATTTTGAATTTTGGAACGATGAGGTATGTATTCAGTGCGGACAAGTCGAGAATAGGTCTCCATTGATTTTCTTTTCTTGGTACAAGGAAAAGCCTGGAGTAAAAACCTTGGCATTGTTCCATAGGTGGTACCTTTTCTATAGCTCTCATCCTTAGTAAGTTGTTGATTTGTCTTTGAGCCTCTGTTTTTTGGCTTGGTGGTAGGTTTGGCATTCCTCTCTTTTTTGGTAGAGTGTGGAAGTGAAACCTGTAGCCCTTGTCTATTGTTTGTAAAGTCCATTTGTCTCCTGTAATGCAATGCCAGTTGTCGGAAAATAAGGCTAGCTTTCCGCCCAAGGGTGCTTCCAGTTGTTCCCTGGTAGGCGGAACCAGAGCCAAGTCATTGTGTCTGTCCTGTGGAAGTGGTTGTAGTTGAATCTGTGGCAGCACTTCTCTGGTTGGCAGGTTGCCACTGACGTCCCCTGTAGGCACCCCTAGATTGACCTCTGCCTCTTGGGCGTCTATTCCTGCCTCTTTGTGCTCTGGAGGTGTCTGGAAAGGACCAATTCTTCGAAGGCCAATTTCTGCTAAACCTCGGAGGTTGGACCTGTAAGAAATCCTTGACAGTTTGGACAGATTTTGCTTTTTCTTCCACTTTCTTTAGAACCTCCTGTGCAGGGGAGCCAAACAAACTTTGTTTCTCCATAGGAGCATCTAGGAGTTTTGACTTAACATGGTCTGGTAAGGATTGTTCTTTTAACCAGGCATGCCTTCGAATCACTGTTCCAGTCATAGCTGATCTAAAGGAAGCCTCCAGTGCATCATAGCCACATTTTAAGAAATGGTTACTGACCTGCTGAGAGTTATGTACCAAATCCTGAAGGGACTTGCGGTCTATAGGTTCAGGAGAGGACAGTTTTTTATTTAGCTGGTCTAACAAAAATTCCTGGTACTGAATCATGTGAAATTGACAGTTTAAGGCCCTGGCCAAAAGAGTAGCAGAAGTATAAACCTTTTTACCCCATCTCTCTAATGCTCTAGATTCCCTTTCAGAGGGAAGAGGGTTTTTGGCAGAGGCAGCTGCCACACCTTTAGGGCCCTGTGAAATGGTTTCTAGGTCTGCAACAGGAGCCTTATACAAGTGGTAGTGTGTGTCCGGGACCCTGTAATATCTGTCAGGCTTGGCAGGGGCCGGAGGAAGAGAATCAGGGGCAGTACAGGCATCATTATATGCATCATCAACAACTGTTAGTACTGGAGGAATGGCTAAAGGCCTATGCTGTGGTAAGTGTAAAAAAGTCCTTAGCCTTTTCCTTGAATCTGAAAAATCCTGGCCCTGCCATTGGAAGTGTTCCCTCATAGCATGTAGGGTTTCCCCAAAAGAAAATTCTTCAGGAGGAGAGGCAGAAGGAATGGAGTCTTCTGCATCAGAATCCTCATAAGGAGAATATGGGCCTTCCTGATGGTCTGAAATATCCGAGTCATCCGAGGAATAGTCTGTAGAGACAGGTTCCGGGGGTTCAGTCCTAGACCTCTTATCTGGAGGGGGTTGAGAGGCCCTGTCTGGGTGACGTTGGGATCCCCTGATCAAAGAAATAAGATCCTCAGTCAGGCTGAGTATTTGGGAACTAGAGGTAGGCCTGTGTGAGGGAGGTTTAGCAGTTAAGGCCTTAGACGATTTAGCTGCTTTAGCCCTGGAAAAGGCCTTGATAGACATAGAAGCAGGGGGTCTAGCAGCCCCACGTGCAGGGGTAGATATGTCTAAAGGAATAGTGTCTGACAAATCCTGGGTGCCTGCTTCTGTAGCAGTAATTTCAGTAGCAGATTCAGCCATGCTCTGTGAGGCCTCGGCTATCGGAGGCATGCTTTCGGCCGAAGGAAGAACCGAGGACTCGGTTTCAGCCGAAACCGAGACACTCGTGGTTGGCCTAACCGTGGTTTCAGCCGAAACCGCGGACCGCGAGTGTCGGTCCTTTTCCTTGTGCTTAACTAATTGTGTAGTCGGAGTCTCCGACGGCGTCTTATATGCAAAAGCGGGACCAAAAAACTCCTCTGCAAACTCCGACCGACGTCTAAGCGTCCGTCGGTTGAAAGAAGCACAGGCTAGACAAGCTGATACGTTGTGGTCTGGGCCTAAGCAAGGAAGGCAGTAAGAGTGGAAATCCTTATGAGGTATTTGTTTCCCACAAGTTAAACAATTTACTTTGTCTGACATTGGCTGAGGCAAGAAAGAGTCCCCAATGGAGTACTTAGCTTTTTAGAAGTCTTCGGTAGTAGAAATCTCTGGATCTGACCAACCGGCACTTGCGAACAGCTTCTGCTTCGGGCACCGCGCGGCAAGAAAGACTGAGGAAAATGGCGTCGGCTGATGCCTTTATACCTCAGCAGCTATGACGTCGGGTGAAGTGCGACATCAGCCGAGGCCAGACCCAGACTTTGGAATCCGGCCGACCGAAGGGCTGCCTGAGGCAGGACAACCCATATGTTAGGACTGCAGATGCATCCTTGAAGGACATCTGGCAATTCAATGCCCTGATGGCAAGAGTTGCAGAGGTATATACCTTCTTACCCCATCTGTCCAAAGCTCTGGAATCTTTGTCTGAAGGGGTAGGATTTTTGGCTGTAGTAGCTTTAATAATTTTAGGTCCCTGGTAAATTTTCTCTGGATCCACAGTAGGATTCTTGAAGAGAAATTTGTGGGAATCAAGTACTCTGTAGTACCTGTCAGGTTCTCTAGGGGTCGGAGGTAAAGTATCTGAAGTAAGACTAGAGTCCATAAAAACATTATCTACAACATCCAGAACAGGGGGTATAGCTAGAGGCCTGTGCTGAGGCAACTCAAAATTCACTGAGTCTCTTTTTGGACTGAGGGTAGTCTTGGCATTCCCAGCAGAAATGCTCTCAAAGTATGCAAGGTTTCACCGAAAGAAAAATCCTCTGGAGGGGAGGTAGAGGGAATGGATTCCTCTGCATCTGAAAACTCATAGGATGATAAGGGCATGTCCCGATAATCAGAAGGATAAGAGTCATCGGACTCATGGTCTGTAGAATCAGAATGAAACTCAATTGTTTGTCTCTTAGCAGGGGAAGGCTGGCTTCCCCTAATTAGTGTAATAAGGTCTTCAGCCATTCTAAACATTTGTTTTTGTGGCATGGGAGCTTGAACATGTGTTTTGGCTGTCTGCTTTCTACGCATAGTGTGTACTCTGGGCTTCAGAAACTCTGTAGTTTTAGCTAAAAGTGAAGTCGTTGGTTTAATTCGAACATCAGTAGGTCAGAATACACCCTCAGAAGCCGGTGCTTGCACAGCGGCAAAGGACCCATCCAAGGTAGAGATATCCGCAGCTTTCATAGTTGAAGAAGCATCTCGCGGTATACCGGACTCCAAATGGGTCTCAGCAGAGGCCTGCGAATCTGTAGTAGTGGGCATCAGGGGCTCCCAAGGCACCTCACTGAGTACCGGCGGACTGGCGACCAGCTTAACGGAAGCGTAGTCAGCAGTTTTGGACCTATGCGGTCTGTCTCTGTCTTTATCTTTATGTTTTTTCAGAAGATCGGTAGTCGGATGGCTTAATGAAGCCATTTTGGAATATGGAGAATGAGAGCGAAAGAATTTAGCGACAAAGATAGCCTGATGATGAATGGTTCAGGCGTTAAAACAAGGCACAAAACCGACAGCAAGCTACATCGTGGTCTGGGCTTAAACAGGTGACGCAATAAGTATGAAAATCTTTGCGAGGTATTTGCTTTCCACAGGCAAGACAATTGTTAACTTTTTCTGACATCGGTTAGAGCAAGAAAAAAGGATCCCCAACAGGGTACTTAGCTTTAGAAGACTTCAGGATTACAAACTCGAAAATGAAAATTTCAGGTAGCGGCTGACCTGCACTTGCGAACTGCTTCTGCTTTGGGCTCCTCCTTGGCAAGAAAGACTGATGTAATGGCATCGGCTGCCTGTTTTATACCCCTGATGACCTGACATCATGGAAGAAGCGACAGCATCTGACGCAGAAATCTTAAGACTCTGGTATTCGGGCCGACTGAGGGCTACCTGCAGGCAGTTAACCCAAATGTGATGGCCAACAGTGAAACATGAAGAATATCTATTGTTAGTGCTTCTGAATGATGTAGGATTCTAAATCTGACAGACATGATGATTTGTTTACTGTAGTAAATCCTTGTTTTTTATATATATGTTGCTTTGAATATTTTCTGTAAATCAGTTGTTGTTTACTTATTTTTGCAAATTATAATTTGTAGAACATGTGGAGCTTTTCTCCCTGGGCCTTCACTGAAAAAGGGCTAATTAGTGCAATCGGACAAACCTGGTCAACAAATGTAAAATAAATAAATAAAATAAAGGCTATTTTCAAATGAAAACAGAAACGTAAATTTGTTTCATTCTGTGAGTGTTTTTAATCCTTTAAAAAAAAGAACTAGAAATGCTTCTAAACATGTCTGAGTTACAAACTGTGGACTTAAGACTAAATATAAGTACTATAACATGTCTGTTCAAGAGAGAAAGTTTTTTTTTAAATAAGGGAGAATGAAGAGTTGTTGATTCTCAAATCATTAGTTCTAATGAATAGATGTATGTACAATGATAAAATATTGTTGGCTGATGTACAATTTTACAAACATGTCTCGTTTTTAGAAATAAAAAAGGCTTATTCTTTGACTGATTCATTAATAGAAGAATGTTTTAAGTGAGAGAATTACTGACACTGAGAAAATATTTTAAGGTATTCAATCCTAATTTTAGTCTTTTTTTGGTCTCCCTAAAATTCACAAAGATCTGAATAATCCCCCTCTCAGGCCAATAGTAACTAGTGCAGGGAGTAGAACAGAAGCTATGGCCATTTTTGTTGATAAACATCTTCAAAAGGTAGTGGGAAAGAATAACTACTATTTAAAAGATACTTTTGACTTTATAAATAAAATAAAGGAGATTAAAGTTTTAAAATCTGATTTTAGCAACCTTGGACATCAGATCTCTCTATACTGTTAACCCAATGATGAGGGGTTAGACAGTGCATTTTGAATTAATTCTAGAATATTTTCTAAAGACATGGTTACATTAATGATGGAAATTTTAGATGTAATACTCAGTTTTTTTTAATACAATGGAAAATTATACCATCAGATTAATGGTGCAGCGATGGGGGCAGTTATGGCCCCCAGTTACGCTAATTTATTCATGGCTGGATGGGAAAGAATGAATACCTTGGAAAGTATCTATGCTGACAACACAGTATTTAAAATGTGTTTTTAATTTGGAGAGGGAGAAAATAAGTTTATTGAATTTGTGAACTATTTAGATAATTTGTGAACTATTTAGATTATCACTTTTTTTTTAAATTTACTACTAATCACCAGTTAGAAAATATTAATTTTCTAGATGTCACTGTTTATAAAGAACACAATTCCTTATATATTAAAATCTATAAGAAATCTGTTAAGAATAACTCATGTTTACACTACACCAGTACGCACTCCAAAAAGATGAAAAATAATATTGTCAAAGGTGTTATTAACAGCCAGCACTCTTACGAAGAACGATGATGATTTTGTTTATGAAAGCTCTAACATTATTCAGAACTTTGCTAGTAGAGGCTATCCTGGGAAGTTATTGACAGAGACTGAGTGAAGTCTCTGAAATAAGAAAATGAATACAAAAACCTAGGGCCAAAACTGCTAGTAAAGATTTTAGAACTTCTATGTTAGTTAGTAGTGTAGATGCCTTGGCAATAAAGAAAATTATTTCAAACAATCGGAAAATATTAATTACAATCCTGATTTAAAAGAAGTTTTGGGAGACTGCCCTCTTTTTCTACAAAAGAGAGGGAAGAGTTTTAAAAACTTATTTCAGGCTAAGTTGAAAGCCCCTAGTAATGTTAGTGTAAACAATACAGCGATGTACAAGTTTTATAGTTGCAATTTGTATGATTTTCTTTTTTTGGGAGTGCAAGAGATTTTAGTTAAAGGACAACTAAGGGAAATAGTACATTATTTCTGCTCCTCCATCAATTTTCCCCGTCTAATGATCCCACCACTCAAAAACTTCATACAAGGAAGCAGTTATTTTCTCTATTTTTAGAGATTATGATAGAGCAGCTATCGGTATTGCTAGCCACTTTCAATAAAACTTCAATCTCACGCTTGCCTGATCCTCTGACAAGTCACCCACCTTTCAGACTGCAGATTTCAGTTGAACATGCCCTCTTCTCTTTTCGCCCAGGAAATGAAGCTTTCTTCACATTCTATTTGCGTTGCCATAGCAAAAGTTAACAACTGCTGCAGTTTCTAAGGACACTGTGAACCTGCAAAGTGCAGTTAGCCTCACAGACAAATAATAAGAAAAGGTAACGTTGTTTAGTTATTAAAATGAAAAAAAAAAACCTAAGCCAGGTAAAATAAATACACAATAGTACTCTTTGTAAATATTTGATGATTTACCCTCATAGGATTACATATTCCTGGAAACACAATTGAAATTTTCCCAAACTACATGTGCACTTAAATGTAGCTAGTTGATTAAAAAGTATTACTCAGTTTAACATGCTGATTTCACAAGCTGTCTGCACTGTAAAAGTTACATTTTATATATTATTTGAAATTGTCATTTTCTAGAGCATATGAAAAGATAAATATGACTTTTTGCAACATGTTATCTTTGCAGTTACCTCACAATTTGTACAAACTCGCTAGGTAACTGATAGCTGTTCATTTAAAATATCAGTTTAAATATTAAATATGCCTTTGAAATGCTATTGACATTTTGACAGAATAAAATCTGAACTGTAAAATGAATGACTTGAAAGAAGTGAAGTTTGTGTCTTTCGGCTTTTCCCGGTTAGGGGTTGCCACAGCGGAACTCTGGTCGGCTAATGATTGGCAGCAGATTTTTACGTGCCGACTTGCCGGGCCTGACGCACAACCTTCAATGAAGGTATGCCCATTCGCCACACAGAAGACGCTCTAACTGAGAATCGAACGGGACAACGTCTTACTGTGAGGCGACAACTCTACCGCAGCACCACCACCGCATGCATAGATTTCAAAGACAGTTCTTGACACTACAGTAAAAGTAAAAATATATATTCACAAGTAAGTATTGAAATGTTTTAGTCTTCCAGTTAAAACAGCTTACTGTCAACATTTTGTGATATCAGAAAGTTTGAAAGCTAGGAAATTACTATTCTTTGTCTTTATAATGATTATTAGACAGATGTTAGACTTTGTTTAGTTTAATGAATTGTGACATATGTTTATAAGGAAAAGTGGACTCAATTACTCACACTGGACTACACATTCCTGGAAACTCAACTGAAATGTCCCCAAATTACTTGTGAATTTAAATGAAACTGCCTGATTAATAAGCATAATTTACTTTAACAACCTGAACCCATAAGCTATCTGCTCTATATATGCTACATGTCACTTGCACACGAAAAAATACATATTTTTGCAACATGCTATATTTGCACTAACCATACATTCTAAACTAACTCAAATGGCAACTGACAAGTTAATTATTTGAAACATCAATCTAAATATTAATTGTGCCCTTCAAATATTGTTGCTGTTTAGACAAAACAAAACCTGGATTGAAAAAGGAATGATTTGAAGAAGTGAAGTTGTTTTTCTTTTTCTTTCGGCTTTTCGTGGTTAGGGGTTGACACAGCGGAACTCCGGTCCGCTAATGATTGGCAATAGATTTTTACACTGCTGAGGTGCCAGCTCGACATCCAACCTTCAACGAAGGCACACCCATTCTACACACGTCTTTCAAATGCCACTCGACCGTGGGAAGGACATGCAGACTCCACACAGAAGGCATTCCAGCCAAGAATCGAACGGGAGAACCTCTTGCTGTGAGACGACAACGCTACCGCTGCACCACCGCGGCTTATTTGAAGAAGTGAAGTATTGTACAGATTTCAAAGAAAGCTACTGACTCTACAATATAAGTAGAAATGCACACATGCAAGGAAAAACTGAAATGCTTTATAATTTTAGTTAAAATAGCTTATTTTTGCTTTATCAGAAAATTTAAAGAGCTAGGAAATTATTTCTAATTTGTCTTTATGTTTACTAAAGTGATGTTAGTCACTGACTTGTTTAATGGATTGCGAGCCATGTACAAGACGGACTACTGAATGTTATTTCTGTTTACCTACGTTTGCTAAATTTCTTTTATTAGTACTGATTTAAAACAAGGGAATGAAAGGGAAGGGAAATCTCTGTTTTTGGTCAAGGGAGGACAGGCTTAAGAGTATTCTAACTGCCCCAAGAACTCTCTAAGATGCTCTAAATACTATTTGATTAATACTTACCCAAGGTAAGTCTTGATTACCATATAGATACTTCCACATTCTAGACCTGATGTGATTACCCATTCTGGAAGCAGGAGGTGCTCTATGCAGGATGGGAATTGTCAGGTTGATCATAGTTCATTCTTAGACTCTGCTTTGTAAATCTATAAATATGTAAAAGCACTGCACACTAAAATGTAGGGCGCCTCTACTCAGAGTCAGGATACCACTGATAAGCCATGTATTTTCATAAGTGTAAGTTGAAGTTGGTGAGCTGAAGAGTGGGAAAGTAAAGGAAGACAGTTCACCTACAGTAAATTCATATTTCATTGGTAATCACTCTGTCTCCTGCAGAGTCCTTTTAGTCAAATTATTTTAGTAATAAACTGTTTGTTATTGGCTTATTTAGTGTATGCGCCTCTGTTGCATTTAATTTATCCAAAATGACATTTTTGAGATCTCTTAAGGATAACTAAATATTGGTTATTTTTGAAGTCAACAAAATAATTGTTTACACTACTAACATTCCATCCTGATATATAAAATACTATAGAACAATACAAGAATATAGAATATCTCTTTTAAGAAAATTCTCCATATAATAATTTAACATATGGAGCTCAGTTGATATTGTTGGTTAAATGTAGGAGTGATAATCCAACAGATCTATCTTTATCTATTGGATTAGGAATTACTTTCATTCCATGTTTTATGGAAAATTCATATTAAGTACTTTTTTAAAGCCTTACCAGAATTTTACCCTACTTGTATTTAAAGAAAGAACATTAAATTACACTCCCAAGTTTACACACATAAAAACAACATTCAATGTTATCAGAGAATATGGTATAACTACTATAATCAAAATAAAAAGAAAAGAAGCAAAAAGTTTCTTCCAATAACTTGAAATGGATTTAACATTCTTATCATTAAATACGAATGGCTTAAATAATGCAAATAAAAGATCAAACTTACTAAAATATTTAAATCTAAATAAGGCACTAGTAGTATTTCTCCAGGAAACGCATTTTAAGACTAATGATAGCTTTATTTAGAACCCTAAGGAGTATACAGTCTTAGCTCAGTACTCCTACAGAACAAAGACAAAAGGAGTATCAATTCTCTGGAAGAAAAACATAATCACTCCAACAGTTATTTATAAATATGAAGACAAAGAAGGTCTACTAGCATTTGTTATAATTAAATTTAATAACAGAATATTGACCTTAGCTAATCTATATTGGTTCCCAGGAATTGGAGCAGGAACGGTTAAAAAAGACCTAGATTTTATTTCCAACAATTATAAAGGAAATCTTATACTGGGAGAAGACTAATTGTACCTTAGAAGCTTCTGAAACCACCAAGAAGTCTTTTCGCATAGCAACTATTTCAAAATTCTTAAAAAGATGGATTGATTCATTTCATTTAATAAGACACTTTTAAAATAAAAGACGATAAATCCTTATTATTTTCCCATAAAAACCATAGATTTGGAACACAAACCAGAATAGACAAATTATTCATAGTTCAAGATTTACAAACAAAAATCCTCAACTTCTCAATAGTTCCATGTCCCTTCTCAGATCATGACTCTCTGATAATGAAGCTCCAAATAGAGTTTTTAATCCTCTCAAATAGAATTCAATCATATATCATGAAAATTAAAGAATTCAGACCCTGGATGTTGTCAGAATTACAATTGTTTCTTGAAATTAATAGTACAACAGAAATCAGTAGAGTCATGGTTTGGGACTCATTAGAAGCGTATTTATTTGGTAAGATCCTTAGCTGGTACAAAAATAAAGTTAGAGAGTGGTATTCTGAATCATTAAACTTGCAAACCAGACTCGACAGCAAAATCTAAAAAAAAAAAAAAAAATCAGAATTGTCCAGAAGTCAAAAAAGAAACAGAGGAATTAAATAACAAACATAATGAAATTCTAACACACAAAACTTGTCTAGCCTTGGAAAAATTAAAAACAAACTCAGCCACCTTCCCCAGATATCTACATAACATCTACAAGAATTAAAATATAGTCTAAAGCAAATAACATTAGTAGTATATATATCATGAAAAGAAAGGGGAAAAGTATTAGATATAGGAGACATCCTTGAAACATTTTGGTTCCATTATATGGAACACTTCAAAAAAGAAGAAGATACCAACCAAATAAACTTAGATACAAACTTTATCAATGTAAAAAAAATTCCCAAAAACTTAAAACTAGACCTACAAAAACCTACATCCTACAAAAAATTGTTGACAAGATAAAAGAAAGTAAATCTAACAAAGCTCCAGGGATAGATGGTATAAGTACGGAAATTTACAAACTCTTCCCTTCAACAGTAATCTCCCTTTTTCATAAAACTTTGCTAGAAGTCCAGTCAGAAGCAAAAATGCCACTCTCATGGAAAAATTCTCTTATAACACCAACTCTAAAAGAAAATAAACCATCAGACCTTTGCACCTCATACAGACCTATATCATTACTGAATAATGATTACAAAATATTCAAGTCAATCCTAGTTAACAGAATGAAAATCCCACTTTCAAAGACAATTAATAATGATCAAACTGGATTTTTATATAACAGGCACACACAGGATAATATTAAAAGGATACTTACTTTTCGTTGAAGGTTTGGCGTCAGGCTGGCAACTCGACACCATAAAAAACAACTGCCAATCATTAGCGGACCGGAGTTCTGCTGTGGCGACCCCTAACCAGGAAAAGCCGAAAGACAGACGACGAGGACTTACTCATATATTATGCGAATAAAGAAGCTAGAGAAACACTTGTAATCGGATTAGACACAGAAAAAGCCTTTGATTCCCTCAACTGGGAATATCTATTTAAAACTTTAGCATTATTTGAATTTCCTCCTTCCTTCATCTTATTACTAAAAAACATATACATGAATAACTTAGCCTACATTAAATTAGGTCCTTTCACCTCAGAATCTATCCATATAACGGAAGCTACTGAACAAGGATGCCCCCTTTCTCCTATTTTATTTGCTTTGGCTATAGAAATACTTGCAGAAATAATACCCAATAATCCAAGAATAAAAGGAATAGAAGTCTATGACCAGTACATATCTAAAATAATGCTTTTTGCTGATGATATTTTATTAACCCTATCAAACTCCAGAGAGTCATTAAGAGAACTAGAAGTAATGGAGAAATTTTATAAGATTTCAGGTCTACATTTTAATAGATCAAAAAATCAAAATATCTATTTTTAAATAAGAAAAAAAGAACTACAAGTTACAGATAAATCCATCATAGAAAAACAAGAACTTAAGCTAAATTATTTAGTAATAGTGTTATGCAAAAATATAAATTAAACAATATTAATAAATTATAAAAACATTGAAACAATAAAAATATATATAGAAAAGTGGAACAAAATTATTAACTTTTGAAAGCAGATTGCAATTAATAAAAATGGTCTTATTGCCAAAAATACTATATGTAGCATTAGCAATACAGTTAATTCCTGAAAGATGCATTCTTAAAAAAATAACCTCATGTTTAATAAAATTTTTATGGTATCCCAAAAAGAACAGAGTAGCTCTAACTCATCACATTAGACCCTGGAAACAAGTAAGATTGAACTTCCCAGAAATAGAAACAAATATAAAAGCATCTGTGCTTAAAACTACAACTGACTGGATAAACTCAAATTATTTTGCCAACTGGAAAGAATTAACGGCTATTTTAACAAATGAATTTAATCTGTTAAAAAAATTAATAGTAGGCAAATCAAACAAACCCTGGTACATACTATGTATAAGTATACAATATAATATAACAAAACCTTCTAAAAACAACACCAATTAATCATTACATCAATTCCTTTAGGAAACTTATCAATGCAAACTTTGGTTTGACCTTTTAACCCCATTTACCATCACTAAGAACTTTCCTCACAAAATATATAGGGAAACAATAACCTCCTGGGAGCAAAATGAATTCTTATGCTGGTTTCAATGTGTAAATAAATTAATTGTTTTAGATATACATATGATTAAAAACTGTTTACCACATTCCAACACAGGACTGGTTAACCTTACAAAGCATTCTAATGTACACTCAAGATTTATGCAGATTAATTAATAATTCCTTATTTAAAGATATTCCAAATCTAATAAGTTTTTTGTATGAATTTATACATAATAGCTGTGAAAAGAAAAATTCTATTTCAAATCTATAAAAAGAGTTAATAACATATAAAACAATTTGCAAACCATCATACTGACAGTTCTTAACAAAAGGTCAGTCATTGCAGTTAACAGAAGAAATTAAAACTAACATCTTACTATCAGTTAATTACACCTCTAATGCACAGTACTGGAAAATATTTAACTGGAAATACTTACACAGAGCATTTTTAACAGCAGATAGAATTAAAAAGATCAGCACTACTACAAGTAGGAGGTGTGAAAAGTCAAACAAAGCAGACTGGATTCATATTTTTTATGAATGTAATAAAATTAAATCATATTGGAATGGAATCAATCATTTTTTACAAGCTTTATTTAATGAATCCTTTACCTTAACTAAAGTATTGATTATACTAAATGTAAACGAAGGTCCCTACCTGAATAAGACAAATATGCATTTGTTATGGACAATACTTGCTATATATAGGAAATGCACAACCAGAAGGTGGTATTCAAATAACCTCCAACCTTGGAAGAATTCTACACTTTACTGATGACAACTGCATCGATGGAAATAAAAATCAAAGAACTAAGAATCTATCCCAAACCATTGGTAAATAATCCTTGGAAGAAAGTTATATCTTTGTTGGACACTCTGCAATAATCAATATTGTATCTCTGATAACTGATCTGTTAATTCTACTTTTAATAACATACAATGTATATAACTGAAAGTCAGCCTATTGTAAATATTGTATATAGTTGTTTAAAATATTTAAAAATATTATGTAAAAGTTATTTTAATTGAAAATAAAAAATATTTGAGGAAAAAAATAACTCAAAGAGATGTGTATATAAATATACAAGAGGGGAGGGTAAACATTCAAAATCTAGTAAGATAAATGCTATGAAGGTGCTTATGTCACAAAAACAAATTTGTAATAAAATTTTGCAATATATATATATATATATAAAAAAAAAATCAACTCTAGAAAACCTGACAATGTTACTGTTAAATGGCAAGACTCTTAACAAGAAACTCCACTCCCTCCAAGTTGTAATTACCCTAGAAATTGCAGATATTTGTGCACTTACCAAAACACAAGAGAATACACTGGCAGTGCAGGGCTACAATGCTTTTCACACATCTAGACAAGCTCCTGCACAGGCAGGAACCAGGTATGAAAATGCCCCAAAATATATATATATATATATATATATATATATATATATATATATATATATAAATCATGCCTCAAGGTTGTTAAAATAAGAAGATGATTTTGAACTTCCACATCCCATATTCTTGCAAGCTTTAGGTCCCTGTCTATGACCATGAAATCCCATAGCACATCTTTATACTGAAACCGGTCACCATTCAACAAAATACCATACTCATACGCGACTAACAATCCCACTATAAAGTGGGAGTCATACATGACCCCAAATGTGCAGGCCTCCTGGACTTTGCCAGTACAAACACCTTGTAACAGATGGTCCATATGCCCACTAGGGGTGTCAACATGCTGGATCTGATCCACACTAATATGGCATAATGTCACGGCCCTGGTGTAATGTCGTTTATGCTAAGGTTTGACCATAAAGCTATCTGATTTAAAATAAAAATGAAACCTGGGACCACAGTTCACCCTGTAATATGTTACAAGTATTCTAATGTGAATTTCCTACCATTAAGTGATAACCTGCCAAATTTCCAAGTCCCTCCAGTCCCTGACCAGATTACTGATTAAGCAGAACTGTTCACAGAGAACATGTACAACCATATTAATAGATGCATTGTGACAGCTGTGCTCTCCAGAAATAAACACAAAAACACTGAAATCAAACCTTCCTGGTAGAATTCCAATATCAATTTGTTGCACAACAAAAGGAAGCAAGTTATGGTAAAAATTTGGAAGTGCAATGCCCAGCAGGAAAAAAAAATCCTTCATATAAATCTAAACAGGAAGCTTGAAGGACAAGCCAAGTATACTAAGGCCAATTTGCTTTCCTTGGCTATGTCTGCAACTTCATTTATCAATGTACACAGCTAATTTTAGGCAAAGCCACATACTCACAGCTGAAAGGTATGGCAAATCTACTGACTAACAAATTCATCTCCGATTCTATCCTTCTCTGTCTCCCACAGCCACCCCTCAGGCAATAGCATCCAACTAAGTCACCTCTCAACTATTACTAGAGGATTTGTTTCTTGACACACACTACAAGGACGAATACCATATCAATGTTACCCACTAATATCCATGGATGCCTCCTAAACAGCATGAAGCACAATGGCATGAAGCACTAGATATTGGTATGACTTGTGTCAGTGTTTAACTGTAGCCTTTCCGTCAGGATTCATGTCATGTGACTGGAGAAATGTGGTGCTTCAATCTCTCTCCACAAGTGTAATCCATCCACGGACCCTGCAAACTACAGACCCATTAGCCTGATCTAGTCTTGTATGCAAAGCAGTTGAAGGACTTCTCATTTAAATGTCTGACAGTGGCATAGATAATCTACAGGCAATGGATCCATCCCCATTTCTTTCTTGAAGAGTCAATCATAACTAATCAACCTGGTGCACTTCCTCAAGAAGTCACCAGGGCAATGGATGATTAGCAAAACAGTGCATACCGCCTACCTTGACTTGACCAAGGCATTCAGTACAATTCCCCACTGACCTCTCAAACTTGTTTCTAGAATTTTAGTACAGAAAATAAAAAAAAATAATATACCATGGTGGCTGTTGCAATTCCTGAAGCCTCTGCAAGGCAGTTAGCAGTGTTTGTACATAACCATTCTAAAATTATAAATAATATGCTGTAGTTGGGAGTTGTTAATGTTGAGGAGAATAGTTTGTTCTAGGTGCATCTTGTTTACATAATGATCTTGGTACTCCATAGTTGATACAGCAGAACATTTTACAGAATAGGAATAGGATGAGATAAAAGATTATTATATGCAAAACACAAAAAGAAACCATCAGTGTTAGATAATCTTGCACATTATTCCATTTCAGGATTCTCCAACAAGTTGCCCATCATTCTGCTGCACTTCAGAATTGAACACACCCTCCACCACACTTTTCCCTGGCAAATGCCATCTGCACAATTACGCACGCCCTCCAAAATCTGCATGCGATGCTGCCTTCCTAGATGCATGAAAACATGCTCGACCAGGAGTACGAACAACTTCTCAGATAATCGGTTTCTGTTGCTCTTTTTTGCTGTAGAAGTGCCTTACCAACATTGCTTCATATCTTGCAATGGAGGAGCGCATTTATTTGGCTATTTTTTGTGTAAAGGTTTTGCAGTTTTTGAGAAGCATTTTTGGTCAAATTACTGGAGGGTGTTGTGGAAAGGTTTCATTTTGGTGTTATTTTAGTGGTTGTGCATATATGGCAAACTACTGATGGGGGCGTCAGGGTTATTCATTCATTCTGAATGCTGAAATTAAAGCAAAAGGTGCTCCAACAAAGTATTAGTTTAAGGGTGTGCACACTTATGCAACCAACTTATTGTATTTTTTTTTTTTTTTTTTTTTTATATATTTTGTTCCCCTAACAGATTTGTTTGTTTTTCAACTGAATTGTACAGGTCATAGGTCACGTTAATGTTGGGAAAAGTATTAAAATGATTTATTGTGCTCTCTTTTTTATGCTACAAAAACCTAGCATTTTAACAGGGGTGTGTACACTTTTTTATATCCTCTACACGTGCTTGTGCATATTCAGTGCATACTGGAAGAGTTATTGGAGTGAATGTTTCATTTTGCTGTCAGTGAAATGCTTTTGCATACATGGACAAACTACTGAGTGGGTCACTGTGGTAAGTGTATTCATTTTGTTTTCAGTACAATGCTTCTGCATACATCGACATACTAACAAAGGGGTCAGTTGGGGGAAATGTTTCATTCCGATGTTGGTGCATACATGAACATACCACTAAAGAGAGAATTGTGGGACATTTTTCATGTCAGTGAAGTGTTTTGGCATACACAGAAACTACTGTATGGGTCACTGAAGGGAATGTTTCACTACTGTGTCTGTGAACTACTTCTGCGTACATTGACAAACTACTGGAGGTGTAATTTTGGTTAAATGTTTCACTTTGTTATAACTGAAGTGCTTGTGCATACATGAACAAACTAATGTTTCATTTTTGTGCATACATGGACAAACCACTGGAGGTGTTTGGCAGGCATTTTTCATTTTGGTGTCAGTGAAGTGGTTGTGCATGCTGATGAAGGGGTTGTTGGGGGAAGTATTTTTTTGTGTTTCTGCATACATGGACATGGCACTGCAGAGATCACTAGGGGAAATTATTCATTTTGATATTACTGAAGTGCTTGTGCATACGAGGACAAACGACTGAAGAGTTCCAGAGAATTTAACCTTAGGTAGACAGCAAATGTTGCAGGTGTTACAGGGAAGAAAGAGGTAATAGAAAACATATTTTCTGCAGTGAGTTGGCGGACTTTAAGGATTCCCTGTGAAATGCACTGTCAGATATGCTGGGTGGGCAGATTGCTGTGATGAGAGAGATGATTTTTCTGAGCTATGATACAGAATCGAAATTGCCAAGACATAAGGCCTTGATGTGTCTAATTATGGTGGCTGCCAAAAAAAGCTATTACTAGAAAATGGATATCATAGTCTAAACCAACTGTACTAAAAGTAGTGAATATAGTAACAGAGATAAAACAACAGGTATTGATATCTGTACAAAAGGGTAGGAGCAAAGTACATAGGAACAATGAGAATTGTGGAAACAATACATTCAAGGGAGGAATGAGGTTTAAAATAAGGCAGAACATAAATGAGCTATGTAATGTTTGGCTGAAAGATTGAGTAGATAAGTGATATATAATGTTTGCAATTGGGAGTGTGTCAGTATGGTTTGTGATGTAAAATTCCTGCAAATAAAATTGTGGTGGTGTGGTTTATTTCATTTATATAACTGTATGAATGCCTATGTGATGGTTTAATAAAGATATTTCTTGTTAAAAAAAAGTGTGTGTGTGTGTGTGTGTGTGTATATATATATATATATATGTATGGGTCTACGTTGATTCACAGAGAACTCATGTCACTGAATTTCAAAACACACATGCCAAACCGCTGAAAGGTCAAACCATTGAAAACTCATTTCACTGAATTTAAGTATTGTTGGGCAAATAAAATGTTAACGCCCTTTTCCTCACTGTAGTTTGATCCTGGAGTTAGTATATATAGTTAGGGATGTGTGGTGGGGGTACAGCCCCCCACATTGGGGTGTGGGGAGTATAGCCCACCATCTACTTTTGGTTTTATATTGTTAGCTTTCAGTGAAATAAGATTCATACTGAAATTCAGTGAAATGAGTTTTCAGTGAATCAGAGTAGACCCATATATGTATGCATAATGTCTGTAAATGTTAACTTGCAATATTAGGCAAACTTACAATTATATAAAAGTAACTGCACATGTCACAAGTGCTAATTCAATAAAGGTGTTTTTTTTTAAAGGAAAATTACTTCTGAGGCCCTTACAAGCCTAGCCAAGAAGTTAGCCCATGTTCCAACAAGTCACCACCCTATGCCACTGTCCAGCAGGGACACAGGTGGAATCCCAGGGGTGTATTTTCTGTTCCCCATCCAGTTATCCAGGTGGCGCTTCAAAAGGTTTAATGAGGTACTGTGCTTTATGCAGACAGGAAGTCTATTTCACAAAAGGGGGAGTCTTTGGGACAAAAATCTGTCCCATCAATGAGTCTTCTTGATGCCAAAAACCGGGTTGAGATTGCGCATGTGGGTTACTCGAGTGCAGCTTGACTTGTGGATATGCAGCAGTCCCATCAGGGTGGGGTCTGAGATTGCTTTGTATGCCAAACAGAGGTCACCTCTGAGGAGTCCGTAGCAGAGTGAGTAGAAGGACAGGGCTTTTAGCCTATCTGTGTAGGGTAGATGTTTGAGGCCCTGGATTCTCCAGGTGAGGAACCTCTATGGTCTCTTCAGCTGCTGCATGTGATTTGTGAGGTACATGACAAAAGTGGCATTGTACTAAATAATGGGTCTTATAAGGGAAGAATACAGGGATGTTATGACCACCTTCTCCCTGGATGAGATTCCCTCACTAATGAGGTGGGCCATATAGAAAGCTTTCTGTACATCAGAAGAAATGTGGTGGTCAAAAGTCCGTTTGCTATCAACTTGGGTGCCCAAGTCCCTCACGACTGACTGCGTGCTTAGTACCTTATCATCAATGTGATAATTTGTGGAGACGTCACTCTCCCCAAAAGGGATAATGATGATGCATACTTTGGCATTCATTTTGAGGCCATGTTTCTGGCACCAGTCATTTGTTTTGGTGAGAACCTCTTGTAGGATGTCACTAGGGGAATTGATGACAGGACCCAGCTTGCAGTCATCTGCAAACTTGGTCAGCCATAGCTCACTAGATTTGGCCTGCACCTCCGAGAAGTAGGCTCCAAGACCAATTCCTGGGGTACACCGCTTGTTACGTGTCTACTACTTGAAGTGGCTTCCCCTATTTTGACTAGGTGGGTTCTATCAATGAGCCAGTTTGCTACCCATCTGGTAACATAAGGATTGACTCCTACTTGGGTGAGTTTATCTATTATACCTTAGTGGGGAACAGTATCGATGGCTTTGGCCAGGTAAAGGTAGGCAGTGTGCACCATCTTCCCCTCGTCTATGGCCTTGGTGACTGTCTCAGAGAAGTCGACCAAATTTAACAGCCATGACCCCCCCCCCCCCCTTGACAGATCAGGCTAGTTAGGATGATGGGTCTATAATTTCCTGGATCGGTGGATGCTCCACCTTTGTGCAAAGGAACGGGACGAAGCCAGTACTCAGGCTTTGGTTGAATAGGGTGCTTAATGGTGCTGCAAGTACCTACCTGAATTCATGTATATAATACCATATATAACACATATATCACACACACACACATACATACATATATATATATATATATATATATATATATATAAATAAAACACATATGTATAATATATATAACTATAATACCATATACTCTTTGATGTACACATTTTGTTAAAATTGCTAAGGTGACATCTCTTTTGGTTATTTATATTTGCAATGTGTACTTTCATTGTTGACCTGTACTCTGTAATTTTCTTGTGGTATAATGCTCGTTTGTTTTTCATATTGTTGGAGCTTTCCCCCCTGGGCCTCCGCTGAAAATGGACCTGTTTCCAGTCAGACTTTTCCGGTACACAAATGTTAAATAAACAAAATGTAGGATGCAGCCTGAGATGTTACTGGGTCCCATGGAGGCTGCATTTTTTGCCTTTGAGAGAGCAGTGATGACTTGCTCCCTAGGGATAAAGGAAGGGGTCAGGTACTGGGGATGTCCTGTTTTACTGATGGGGGACAGAGGAGTGAAGTTTTCACTGAACCTGTCTGCCAGCAGGTTGGCTATATCTAAAGTGTTTGTGTATACGGTGTCCTTGACCACCAGTTCTGAACAGATCTGAGTGCTTCCCTTGAGACTGCAGACATTTTTTTAAATTTATTTTATTTTACATTTGTTTACCGGGAAGGTCTAACTGGGTATGAGCCCATTTTCAGCAGAGGTCCAGGGGAGAAAAGCTCCACAGTACACATTAATCAGAATTAAAAAACTGAATGGTTACAAATATTAAGACAATAACAAAGTAGTACAATGTGAATACAATAAAAGAAAAATAAGTAAAATATAACACAAACATATGAAGACGGTGTTATGATTGTCTTTGGTAGATGTGGCCAGTTTGGACTCTAAGTTGCTTTGGAGGATTTCACTAGTGCTCTTATTTGCTTGTTCAGGCTAAGGAGAGATTGTTTCCAATTAGGCATCTGCTCTTTCTTGGTCCTGGACAGCAATTTTTTCATTTTATTATAGAGTTTATTTATTGTAGATGTCCACCAGATGGTTTACTCTTTCTTGAGGAGGAGGATTCATCCTGTCTGGTATTCCTGATTCCATGCAGCTATATAAATGCTCATATAGTACTTTGGTGCAGGTTTGGGCATATGTGCCACTTCCTATGAAAGGGAGGGTGAAGTGGTTGTGCATACATTGACAAACTGCTTAAGGTTCACTGGGGTCAACGTTTCATTTTGATTTTTTATGCATACATGGACATATTACTGAATGGAGTACAGAGAAAATATTAATTTTGATATAGATGAAGTACTTTTGGATAAGTGGACAAACTACTGAAGGGGTCATGTTGTGAAAATGCTTCATTTTGTTGTCGTTTAAGTGCTTGTGCATAAATATATATAAACCACCGGATTGGTCATTGGAGGACATTTTTCATTCTGGTGTTAGTGAAGTGCTTATGCATACATGAACATACTAATGGAGTTGTTTTGGGAAATGTTTCATTTTGGTGTTTGGGCATACATGGACATACCACTGAAGAGATCATTGGGGGAAATGACTTTTTTTTTATGTCAGTGACGTGTTTTTGTATACACGGACAAACTACCGGAGGATAATGCAGTTGAAGACATTTGTTGGTTGACCCCCCACCCCTTTTTGATGATTGATAAGAACACAGTAACGCTGTTTCCTAAAGGTCTGCTCCAAAACAACGAAATGTGAAATAAAATTTAGAAACACTGGAGACGGACCACCACAATAAATGGAAATATTTAATGGTAAAGGACAAGCGCTTTCGCGTACATAAAAGCACGCTTCTTCAGATCCATAAAAGTACATTTTGCAGATGTCATATATATACTGAAAGTTTCTCATTGGTAAAATGATCAAACAATCAAATAATCAAATAATTAATTAATTAAGCTGTAAATTCATTATCCAATTGATGGATAAATTAGCTAGTTTAGTATACTAAAACATTTCTTAAACTCTAACATGACAATTTTTATACTTTATAAACATAATAAAACACTTTTTAAAAACTCTTGGAGTATCACATAACATTCGCTACCTAGCAAGTTTATTCAAGTTTATTCGTTGTGCATTGTCCTGACCGTAATAATTAGTCTAACCACTAGATTAACCCCTAGACTGAGTAATTATTTCATCTCTGAAGAAACTAAAAACTGGGTAGATACAATGTCTTAGGTAAAGAAAGTAACATTAACAAAATAAAATAAGTTTAAATGAGTGGTTAGACACATTGTGTTAAGACCTGTCTTTCCTATTTCAATAACTACCTACATGATCCTACTGAAACAAATGTATACATAAAAAATGTTGTTGATAGTCAGCTTTCTCAATGAACAAGAGTACATAAAGAACACATAACTTCTAGTAAGTGAAACATGCTTATATATATTGTGTTGAAGAACAAATGTATATTATGTTCATAGCCCTATTAGTTTATCAGTTAAAATCCAGAATCAATCTATAAAAAGGAAACTTTAAAATATGTGTATATTTTAAATATCAATGTAAATATAATAAATACTATAAATATATTAAATATTATAAAATAATACATATATTATAAATGTAATAATAAGTATTATATCATAAATATTGTAAACTAAAATATTATTTTATGAGTGTAATAAATAAATGTTGTGGGAATTTTGGATGTAATAAGACTTAATGATGATAGTAATGATTAAAATAATGGTGCCAATGATGATTGATAAAATGATAGATAGATGCATGTTGAACGTTGAACGAAAAACTTATGTCAAAATTAATGACTTTTTTTTATGTCAGTGACGTGTTTTTGTATACACAGACAAACTACCGGAGGATAATGCAGTTGAAGATATTTGTTGGTTGACCCCCCACCCCTTTTTGATGACTGCTAAAACACAGCGACGTTGTTAAATGTATGGAATGTCTTTGTTGATGTCAGTATGTTAGTTTTATTTATTGACTGATTGATTACCGGGGAAAGTCCAAATGGGTGGAAGTCCATTTTCAGGGGAGACCAGGGGGGAGGAGCTCCAAGTCATTACAAAACATAAGAACAGAAATTTTACAGTCTTCAGAAATAAAAAAAAAAACATATGCAGTTTAAATAGTTATAGGTTATGTAGACAGAAGTATTTGGTCACTGGATCACAGTGACTGACAGGGAACATAGTTGGGTAGAATGTTATTTTAGTTCTGGACAGGCAGATGGATGCAGCATACTTTTATAAGTGGTAAGAAGCTATGTTTATTAGTTGATGAGCCAGTTCTAATCAATTCAGGCTTTTCAGTGGTACACAGTGGTGGGTTCTGAAACGGGTATTTGCTGCAAAATTAGCAACTCTGTTATAGTATTGTCCAAGTTTTAACTATTGCAAAGTCTGGAGGTTACTAAGGGTGGAAGCACCACAAAGAAATGTGGGGAAGAGGTAAGCAGTGGCAAGTTTAATTTTAGTTCCATCAGAGAATTGTAAAAGTATTCCTAGTATTGGAGTTTTTCTTAAGCACTTTTGCATATGCCAGTTGAATGTAAGATATCATCCACTATCACCCCTAATAATTTGCTATAAGAACTAATTTTACAAAGACAGGGGACTTTAAATTTAGTTTTTTTCACGCGAGATGGATTTATGGAAAAAAAGTAGTAGTTTGGGCTGTTTTAAGTTGAGTTACAAAAGTTGTGTGTCAGTGGCTGTTAAAGCTTTTTAAGTAATTTTCTGAGGTGTACCATGTTATCAGATGTGCATATGAAATTGGAATCATCTGTGTATTGTATTAGGCTCCCCTATAGTGTGGATGTATAGAGGGTGTTGGTGTTAACTTGGAGCAGATCAAAGATAGAGCACTGTGGTACACCAGTGGTGACTGGGAGGTAAGGACAGAGAGTGGAATGCCATGTTGCTGACTGACACCTATTAGGGAGGTAGCCTTTGAACCACAGATGGGTGGGCTGGGAAGGACCTAGCGAGGACATTTGAAGTACGAGTTTGCTGTGACAAACTGTGTTGAAGGCTTTGGTGTAATTCTCAATTATTTAAATTTCATAATATTTTTTTCAGTTGAGAGACAGCTATAAGTTAATATTTTTTTCAGTTGAGACACAGCTATAAGTTCATTCAGCATGCTAGCCAATAAGTACTGACTGGATAAGACTTCAAAGTATTGATTTAAACTTAGTGACTTTATACTCCCTACCGAACTGCGGTGGTGGTGCTGCGGTAGCGCTGTCGCCTCACAGCAAAACGTTGTCCATTCGATTCTCGGCTAAAACGTCTTGTGTGTGGAGACATGCGTGAAGGGGCATACCTTTGTTGAAGGTTGTGCGTCAGGGCCGGCAACTCGGCACGTAAAAATCTTCTGCCAATCATTAGCGGACCGGAGTTCCGCTGTGGCGACCCCTAACCAGGAAAAGCCAAAAGACAAAAACAACATACTCCCTACCAGTGTGATTTCTGTTTTGTGGGCCAGCAGTCATGGTGCTGTATCTGGCCATTCCCTTTTCCTCTGTGTTTGTGAACATGGAGAGAATATATATGTTTGAGACTATGGGGGGTGGGGGCTTGCTAGCCACATGGTGACACAGAGAGGTTTGCCCCTGTTAGAAAATGTTTTTAGCAGCTTGCACATTTGATAGTGCAGGCAGGTAGGATGGGTTTGTCCATGCTTGACTGAAGGGGTGGCTGTGGGCTGTAGCAGTTCTTTGGAGGAAGAATGTAGGCTTTTGGAAGGGGGGTATGTATGTAGCACACCAGTATGCTCAGTGGCAGTAGTATTCATCAGGAAGTGTGTGAGATCAAGCAGTTGTGTAGGAAAAGGTACAACAGCGCCAACAGGTTGGAATTTCATTGGCCCAGGGTTGCAGTTAGGCAAAAAAGAGTAATAATGTCCTTGTGGCCAGTATGCTGTGAGAACTCAAGCACCCCTCATGGTTGCCTATATGATGCTGCCCTGTATGGTCCTGAAACACAGGCTAGAGTACGATGGTGAGGCCTGATGATTATCAGGAACAGGAAAAAGCACGCAGAAAAAAATAAACTAGATGTAGGGAACCTATAGATTCTGCCATGGCTCCAACTGAAAGATACTAGCATCTTTACAAATTACACTGAATACCGGTTTAAATTCATAGGTGATAGGGAGAATGTTTACTTGGTAAAAATAAACTCTAGTTTTTATCAGTCCATTTGCAGCTGTAGTGTAAATAGCTTTGGTCTGTTTTCTACGAATACGTACATCACAAATTGCAGTGAGTTACTGGACTGTAAGTTGGCAATTGGAAACAATGTAAAAGCTTGACCTTCAATGCAGCATCAGGCCTCAGAACTGCCCTGGTAGGCATTATCAGGCATTATTTATACAGCATTACAAACCCTGTCCATATTTCTCTGTGGTACAAGACATAAGTGTATTGACTTTAGTAGTATCACACAGGTGATTCAAGGTTCATATCCAGATAACACTTGTTTCGGATGGGACTAGATATAGTGGTTAAGCCTTTGAAGGTAAACTATCTTTGCTTATAATGATGTCCAAGGGCAGCTAGCCTATTGCTTACCTATGAACCTATTATGGCTTACTTGCATGCACACATTCCATTCCTTTTAACTGAAAGAATGTAACCTGTCTGCACAAACCAAAGATGTGCTATACGGAGCAGAGCTTGAATGATACAGTACAGTAACCAAGTAACATTAATCCAGGATTTCAGGTTCTTCTAAGTTGTCTCTTAAATTCAGCAACGTGACTTGCATCGTTAGTGCCATAAGACAGACTCTAACTTAACTGCTAGCCTTTCACAGTAATAACCTTTTTCACTTTTAATTAAATGTTTCTGCTTCTTCTAATGTTGTGAATCCACTTAGGGTTAAGGAAGTCTTCCACAATACATAGTCCAATAAATTAATTTAAAAGCCTGCCCCTAGCTACTGTGTTTACAAATACCAATACTTCTGTCTTCCTCCTATGCTATAACGACTACAGGCCCTTTTTAAAGATCCTTTCTTTGCAAGATAATTGTCATTTCCATTTGAGATATCACTATATTCTCTGTATTGCAGTCTTCATCTTCACGCTGTAAGGGTACCATATACTAGTACCACACTTAAAAAGTAGATGAATCAAACTAATTAACATGGAACGTGATGAGGAATTCTGCATACTACAGATCTTAATCCTTCTTCCATTTTAATCCTGGCTTTTTGCACGGCATGTTTTTCACATTTTGTTGAAAGGAAATTAAATGGTATGTGCCAGTACGATACCCACATCCTGACATTAAACTTTTTTTTTTTTTTTTTCAGAATATCTGGCTTGAGAACTGGAATGAGGTCATCTACAGAACAGTGAACCAGACCTCTCTACCTTAACATTAAACATAACTCTAAGTGCCTCCTAGACATCAATATTTAGGTCATACAATATTACTTTTCTTTTTTCTTAAAGTCAAACACTGTTAACTTGTCTACAACCACAACACTATCTGCTCTGTTAAACTTTTGGCTAAACTCTAGAAAAAAGACATCCAGCAGAATGTCATTATCCATGGAGACTGGTACTATCTCAAAAATATAGCTTGTGCCAACAGGCTTAGTCTCCGCCCAATTTTAAAAGCTTTACATACGCTGCTCAACAGATGTACAGGTCTATAACTTTTAGACTGCTTTTAATACCCCATATTATTATACATTAATATAATGTTTGCTCTTTTCCATACAGCAAGAATTACATACATCTATGCACTTATTTTTAAAAAGTAAACACAGACTAAGGGGTATCTCAGCTTTTAGCACCCTTAGTTTTTTCAATGTAAAGCATGCCATTTGCAGGAGCCTTTGATATCTTGAGGTTTCCCAGAGTTTCCCAACATCACTCAAGGTCCATTTTACATTTTTAGTTCAGCCTTCCCCTGTTCATAGGTTCACCTTACAGGGCATTTAAAGCCTAGCCCATTTCCCTTCAGAAGTGAGAATCAAACTCTGCTACTTATGTCTGTGAGGTAAACACTTTGCACATAATACCAACCCCAGCCCCTGTTGTATGTATACTGTGATTGCCTCCTTCACATCGCCACGATACATGCCTGATACTTACTATGTAAATTACTGAACTGAAACCTCTATGATGCCATCCTTTGTTTCCATTTCATTCCTTATTTTTTTATGCATTTTTGCCATGGTAATTGCCAGTTGTCAAGCTTCCCCAATGTACCGTGAACCTATTCATTCAACTGTACTGAGAATACTCACTGCAGGTGTGACAGCCAACCACAGCAGCCGTCAACTAAGTGTTTTGTGTTTCTTTTGTCAGCCATGGTCCATGACTGATTCTGTCTCATGGGTATTAGTAATTGTGAAATTAAAATGAGCTCGCTTGAGAATTTGTTTGTTCTAGCAGAAGAAACCTACAAAGATTCTTTTTCCTACATTGTTGAACTAGTTAGCCTAGCACACTGCTTATACAGGCCTCCCCTAGCTTTCTACAAGTGTCAGAAGCCGCTCATTTTGTGAGAAATGCTGAGAAAAAAATGTACTCATCTGAGTACACCAAGTATGCCTAGCCATGTCCTTTCTTCAACTACATTTCATCAGAGTCTTTATCTGGGGATTGTCATTAGGATAAATACTATTATCTCAGCTAATATCTTACTGAATGTTCATGTTCTGCAAATAGTGGTCCTGTACTCGATGTCCACTGCTGACCTTTTCTTGCGCAGGCATGAGGACCTGCTCCATTCTTGGAAGAAGTATGTCTCAGTGTCCTATGTTCATTAGCTTTGAACATCACCAATTCCATGGATAATGCCAACTCTCAGAACATATTCAGATCCTGTTTTCCTGTTTTAAGTGTTAGAGTAGCACAGTTGGCTGATGTGATGAACATCACAGGCAAGGCAAGCGAGAATGGCCTAGTCACTGCGTGCTCACATGTGGAACATGAAGATGTTTAGCTACAGCTAGTTCCCATGTGGTATCAGAATAACAGCACAGTGGTCAACAGAGAAAGACTAATGTCGGTGTACCGGTAGATAGAAAAGTAAGAAAGGGAAGAAGATTAAGCACAGGTGAACACAGAAGGGTAACCATAAGGTATGACAGATGAGTAGAAGGAAGAATTAATTTTAATTGGTGTGGAAAGAGCCTTTTCTGCAAGTTTTCTTAAAAAAAAGAGGAGGGTTGAGGATAGGATGGGGGAGTGGGAGACAGCCAGGTAGCAGGACAGGCAGGCAAACATAGAACAGAAACAGGCTGGCAGACAGGGGTGGTATACACAAAAAATGTGGGGAAGACACTGGATAGCCACAGGGTATCAAATGGGGATGGTATGACAACAAACAATAAATAAGAAATGATACATAAGGGAGGGAGCACGCCTGCATAATTTGCTGCCAAGCCAGCACAGAAGGCATCAACTCGCCTACTTGGTTAATGGTATGGGCCATTTGTTCTACAGTAGGTCAGATGTCTGAGTCCAGCCAGTGGAGTGCCTCTAACAGTCTTGCCAAAATTTATGTACTGTTCCCTATAAGGCATTTAGCTGTTGACACATGCTGGATCTGGTCCTCACATGGGATATGATCTATCATTTCATCTCTAGTCTTATACATTGTGTGTGTGTGTGTGTGTGGGGGGGGGGGGGGTTCAGCTTGTTAGCTGTCCCACTACAGACCCAAATCATCTGGGAAGTCTGGTTTCACCACACTACTAATCTCTCCACCAGTAGCAGAACTAAGGGCTAAAGACTTTTCCTGCAGAGAGAAAGATAGTAGAGACCTGAGTTTATAACACAGTGCCTTCCATACGGATGTAATAAACTATGCCTACAACTATCTCCACATCCACAGGTCCACATTATGGTTGTATAGGATGAAGGAAAATCTCTGATTCACATGGATGGGAAGCCTGTTTCAGTGAGTGGTGTATTCTCTGAGACACATACCTGTCCTTCCAACATATCCAGTTAATGTTCCAAGCAAAGTATGTCTTTAGATCTGGTAGTTCTAGTACTGGTTCTTTGTAAATATTAAACTGGTCCATCAGAGCAGCATCCACAGACATAAATCACCCATCAACATTCTGCAGGGGACCAAGTATAGTGATAGGGCATTTGAGGCAATACGCATTTGACATGTTATGAAAGCTGTGCGTGGATTCCTTTTCTTTGCTGGTTGACAATTCATCAGCCAGCACAGACTGTGTTTCAGTGTGTTTGAAACTTTATTTATTCAAATGGCATTTGATTAGTGGGGAAGTATGACTGAGTCCTGAGGTACCCATTTTCAGTGTATGCCCAGGGAGAAAAACTACAGATACATATGGTTAACAGAATGAAAAACTTGACAGACCTAACAAAGTCATAACATTCAAGCACAGACTTTGAAAAACACATTAGTTTGTCATAATATTTATTTATATTTATTTATTTTATTTGACATTTGTTGACCCAATCTGACTGGGCAAGAAGCCCTTTTTCAGCAAAGACCCGAGGAGAAAAGCTCCAGACATAAAATAATGAGAACATTTATACAATTCACAATAAATCACAGTAGAAAATTTCCGGTACATAGTTTAGCTAGCTAGTACAGAATGCAGTTAAAAACAACCAGTACAGAAAATACAGTTCTTAAGTAAATCAAAAATTCAGATTTTATTGTAGAGATTTAAACAGTAGCATGAGCAAATTGCTTGGATCACAATAATTTCAAGAGTGGTCTGTGTATAAGGGCGCCCACAGGCAGGTGCAAGGGGGTGCACTTGCACCCCCCTGGAACTGGCTGGCTGAGAAATTAATTTTATTTTAATTTAAAAAAAAAAATTTTTAAAGGGCATTCCTCTTTAAGAAACCCTTTGCATCCCGTCCAGTCACATAGACGCAACAGGTGTTTGCAGCCTGTTTTCATCTTCTGTGTCTGTGCAACTGATGGTTTACATCTTTGTCTTTCCCGCCTACTGGGAATTTGAATTCCAGAGGACGTTCGGACTGTGCGGATGAATGTAGAAGTGAGAGGTGTGTGTGTGTGTGTGTGTGTTTAAGAGATATGTGTGTGTGTGTGTAAGATTCTCCCATTTGATTCTTGACTGGAGCGCCTTCTGTGTGGAGTCTGCATGTCCTCCCCGCAGTCGAGTGGCGTTCAAAAGACATGTGTAAATGGGCATGCCTTCGTTGAAGGTTGGGCATTGAGCTGGCACCTCAGCACCGTAAAAATCTACTGCCAATCATTAGCGGACCTGAGTTCTGCTGTGGTGACCCCTAATCGGGAAAAGCCGAGAGAAGAAGAAGAAGAAGATTACTGACCATTTTCCAAATGATTATTTTGAGCTGTTTTTGTTGTGTCTATTTTAAGTATCTGTCCCTAAAAAAAAAAGCTTTTTTTTAAATTTCATTAAATTTAAAGGGGATGTTACTGACATAATTATGGATAGCACTTCATTGGTTTTGGCTCATCTACCTTCAGAAATAAAGCAAAAGAATAACTGTGCCTTGGAGTAAACTTTTGCATGGTCCTAACAAGGTGTGCAAGGAGCCTACTGCTTGAAAACAGCTCAAAGGTAAACAACCTGCCCTTGGCAAGATGCATTTTTTTTGAATATGGGTTTCAATGCTGTTTCAGTGAATGTGAGTTTCAAAGGTAGAGAAGCTTTAATGTCAAGTCTGTTTTCTTTTTTTTTTCAATAATCCGTCTTTTATTATTTTTCAACTACATGACTACAAACTACTATATATATATATATATATATATATATATATATATATATATATATATACAATATGTACATGACTGCTTCCAAAAGTTACACAAATATTGTATATTAACACACATTATTAAAAGGGAAATACAACAAAAAAAAAAAAAAAAAAAAAAAAACAGCGGTCTGCATTATTGTTACAACCTATATCAAATCTAAGATTGAATCTGTCCTATAAATATATGTCCTGAGAAAAAGTGGATAGGAACCTCTAGGCCAACACAATATTAAAGATTTGCTCCCATATTTTTACATTGTTTATGCTTTTCTTATGGTCATTGATTAACAATTTGTGCTCTAATATATGTCTTATTGCTAATGTTCTAAAATTTTCCCAAGATGTCTGGTCTGGGTTCAACCAGTTTGAAGCTATGTACAGTTTCATTAATAAACAAATATTCATGATTATGATCCTTTTTGATTTGTCTAAATTATCCGGGGGAATATGTAGGATCATAAATTCCCAAGAGAGTGTTGAATGTTGGTAGCCCATTTTCTGTAAATGAAGTTTTAATGAATTCCAAAGTTTAAAAATGCATTTGCAACTCCAGAACATGTGCAACAGGTCAGCTGTCTGATCTATACAATGTGGGCATTTAGGCGAATTCTTTGAGTCAAATTTATGAAGAGTAAGACGGGTATAGTAGGCATTATTAAATATCATCAGTTGTGTGAATAGTAATTTTTGGAGGGATACTGACTTTAGTGTTAGATTAAATGCTTCCAAAATCTTGCTGTCATCAACCAATATTAATTTTTCCCTCCAGTAATTCGATAAGAGAATATGTTTATTATATTTCATCTCTTTTATCAGTTTATATGAGGTAGTTATATATTTTTTGTCCTGTAACAGAGCTTCCCACAGATTACTACATATATTTAAGTCCTCTTCTTTAAGTTCAAAGTTATTGAAATAATTTATAGCCAGATCTTTTAGTTGTCTCATGATAATTAAATAAGAAATGGGAAGATTTTTCTCTTTTAAAATATCGTGTACTGATACCCCAAGAAAGGGGTATACATCCAGTATGATTAAATCCTTTATTAGAGGGAATTTCTGTAAGTCTATCAACTGATCCCCAATTACTAAATTTGGGTTCTTGTGGAGTGGTTGAAACACCATCATATACTTTAGTAGGTTTAATGAAGTAAAAAGATTTTGAATTGAAGTTACATAGCTTTTAATATGTTCCATTAAGTCATATTTACTGAGTGTTTCTCTATTCAGAAAGGGTAGTGCTTTACAATTAATTCCCACTCCAGTTACATGTCTATAAGTTAGGACCAACCATTTGGGTGCCCATTTCAGACTGGCTCTATCAAAGTGAATCACCCTTAAAATTCTGTTAGCATTAATTACCAAATAATAGGTTTCAAAATCCGGTAAGTCTAAACCTCCCCTATTCTTTGGAGCCATCAGTTAATGTCAAGTCTGTTTTCATTGTAAGACTATTGCTTTGTTTAGGTTTAGTAAATGTTTATCAGTGTTTGGGCTATAACTTTTGAAATAAAAGTTGTAAATTAAATCCAAATATCTGTAACCATTGTAGAAGTAAAGCATAAAACAGTATGCGCTGAGAGATTTGAACAGTGTCTATGGCAAATGGGGAGAAATAGGCAAGTAATGGGACACTGGAATGGCTGCGTGGGTGGAGCTCTGGGTTTGCACCCCCCTGCAAATATTCCTGCGGGCTCCCTTGTCTGTGTACTATTTAAATTTCCTTTGTGCTTGAAACTGATGTAATTATATTCTTAGACATGTTGGGATGCAGTTAGTAAAATGCAAAGAAAGGGGAAGTTGGGGAGTAAAAGGTCAAGTGGTAGTAGGACAGGGGCAGGCCCACTCATCTAACATGTGCTTTTTGGAGATATTTTGAAAATGAAGCTGTTAGTGATAGATCTGAGGTCCAGGGGAAGTTTATTCCAGGTGTTTGAAAAAGAATGACTATACTGAAGTTTGTAGGTTTATGGACTTCAAGGAGATTTCGGTCTGAGCTGCGGAGATAGCATTTGGGAGTGTAAGGGAAGATTAAGGAAGAGAGAGCAGGGCAGCGCGTGAGATTTGTTAGGACCAAGTGTGTGAGGTAGAGTTGAGGAAGTAGGAGTTGATTATGAGCTTCTGGACATGAAAATTTTTTAAGGCAGTGCAGTGATGAGATCTGTAGGGTAAATTGGCAGCGAACCTGGGAATTTCATTATTTGTGGCTTCGAGTTTGCTCCTGAGGTTGGATTGGAGATTACTGAGAATAGGTGCAGCATAGAATAGAGTAGGCAGGAGAAAGGCCTGGGCAAGGGAGCGTTTTGTGTCTTTCATCAAGTATTTCTTATTTCTATATAACATTCCAAGTTTTTGATTTTTTTTTTTGATAGAGTGTCAAATTTAAGCTGATCATCGATAACCACTCCAAGGCGTTTGGTATAGGTTTCTACTGAGATTGGAGTATTGTTGAGTGATGTGACTGAGAAGGAGTTTTTGCAATGTTGTAAGGTTTTAGGGAGAAAAGGAAGTTTTTTTTTTTGGACTAAGTAGGAACTTGTTTATCAGTGAGCCATTTCTCTAAAGAACGAAGAGAGTCTTGAGTAATGGATAGAAGGTGGGGAAGATTACTGGAGTAAGATAAGATGTTAGTCATCGACATACTGGATTAGACAAGAGTGGGGGCAGGGTGTATAGATTTGTGAAGATGTTATATAGAAGGGGCCCAAGTATGGAGCCTTGGGGTACCCCTGTATGTATAGGAAAGAATGGAGAGAGTGCAGACAGACATCTGACAGACTGAAATCTATCAGAGAGATAGCTAGAGAACCAGAGAATGGTAGCTTGAGAGAGATTAATGTCATTAAGTTTTGATACTAGCAGGTTATGAGAGACAGTGTCAAAAGCTTTTGATAAGTCAAGGAAAAGAGAGGAGACCAATTTGTTGTCATTTTGAGCTTTGGCAGTGGCCTGAGTGAAGGTAATGTGAGCAGTGGCAGTACTGTGATAGGGGTGAAAGCAATGTTGTGTGGGGGTTAGGAGGTTCTCTTGTAAGAGATGTTCCATTATTTGTTTATGGATACATTTGTCCATTATTTTAGAGAGGGAAGACGAGGACAGCAATGAGATGATAGTTGGAGGGGCTGTAGAGGGATCAGCTTTATGAAGAGGGATAAAAAGAAGTTATGTACTTACCATAACGTTCCATGTTTGTAGTCCATCTCACCTATATTCTTGCTGAATGGGTTCGGAGCCGATATTCGGCTCTGACTCGGCTGATACTAAAGCTCGAGAGCTTTTACTGGCTCGAGGCTAGCCTCTAACCCATGGTCCCTCATGGCAATTCCCCAGATCTAGTTTGCATGAAAGCAATAAATACCTGTCAGGTAAGAATATGAAAGAAGCTGTATAAATACAGCAAAGGATTAGAAATATAATCCATTCCAGGTGGACAATAAAGAACAATCTCAGGCAGCACCAAAAAGGGGTCCACCAGATCCCCCAGAAACAGGAAGGGGGCTGGAGGGAGGGACGCAAGAATATAGGCGAGATGGACTACAAACATGGAACGTTATGGTAAATATATGACTTTGTTATGTTACGTAGTCCTATCTCGCCGTAATTCTTGCTGGATGGGACAGCGTCCCTAGCACAATTATCCCAGGTGGCTCAAGCAAAGAGACTCTTCAGCATAGTGGACCCAAAGGATGACCTGTTCTGGGAGGCCAAATCCAATTTGTTATGAGTGACAAACATATGTGGTCTTGCCCAAGTAGCTGCTGCACAAATAGGATCAATTGGGAGCCTAGATCTAAAGGCACATGAAGTAGCTACAGCCCTAGTAGAGTGACCTTTAACTTTTACAGGTAATTGTCTACCAGCTTGTTGATAAGCAAAGGATATGCAATTCGAAAGCCATTTCGAAAGAGTAATTTTAGAAACAGGCAAGCTTTTCCTTTTGTCAGAAAAGGAAACAAAAAGTTGATCAGATTTCCTGAATTCTTTAGTCCTGTGTATATAAAACCTGAGTATCCTGTGGACATCTAGCTGGTGAAGTTTATACTCTGATTTATTAGAGTGGTTTGGAAAAAACACAGGTAGCTCAATAGTAGTATTCAGGTCGCGCTCTGAGCACACCTTAGGAAGAAAGGAAGGGGTTGTCCTGAGAGAGACCCTATCCTTGTGAAAAATAATGCAAAGAGGTCGGATAGTTAGAGCTTGTAGTTTTGAAACTCTCCTAGCAGATGTTATAGCTACCAAGAACAAGGTTTTCCATGATAACAATTTTAAGTGTGATGACGAGGATGGCTAAGAGGGTGCAGACATCAAAGACGAGAGGACTATGTTTAAGTCCCAGGGTTCTAATGTTTGTTTTATTGGGGGCCTAAGAAGAACTCCTTTTAAGAAGGTTTTACACAGGGAGTGCTGCATGACTGGATTTCCCATGAAACCAAAATGGAAATTGGAAATGGCAGCTAACTGAACTCTAACTGTAGCGGCTAACGCTCCTTCATGAAAAATTGTTGTTCAGAAGTACAAAATGTCTTTAAGCCCCAATTCGTAGCCCAAAGGGAAAACCTTTTCCATTTGCTAGAATATAGTTTCCGAGTGGAAGGTTTTATGGGATGAAATTAGGATGTGTTTAACCGCTGGGGATAAGGGAATACACATGGGTATATATGGAATTGGAGCAGCCATGCTGTCAATTTGAGGGTGTGGATGGAGAAATGGAACTGTCCTGATTGATGAATCAGGAGATCCGGAGATGGGTTCAGAATCCATGGTTCCTCCAAGAGGTAGGGCCACAGGAAAGGAAACCAAACTTGTTGAGGCTAGTAAGGAGCAATGAGGATCAAGGAACTCCTCAACTGTCTTGCTTTCTGTATTACTTTGGGGATGAGTGGAAAAGGAGGAAAGGCATAAAGAAGTCCTGGGGGCCAATCGTGAACTAGAGCATCCCTGGATGACATCCCCGGATGGGGAATGAGGGCAAAGTAGCTGCTGCATTTGGTGTTCAGGTGAGTGGCAAATAGATCGCAGCAAGGCTGGCCCTATTTGTGAAAGCTCTCTTTCGCAACCATTGGATTCAGGGACCACTCGTGAGGCATCAGAATTGCTCGGCTGAGTTTTTCCGCTATTACATTGGCTTTCCCTGGGATATGCGTTGCTATCAGGAAGCGGTTGAGTATCCATTGCCCATTTCCAAACTCTTAAGGCCTCTCTGCAAAGCAGGTAAGACTTGGTTCCTCCCTGCCGGTTTATGTACCCCAAGACAGACCTGTTGTCTGACTGAATCACAACTGTTCTGGTGGGAAGGGAGCTGTGAAGTGCTTGCAACGCATATAGCACTGCTCTCATCTCCAGAACATTGATGTGCAAGTGGTTCTTGTGGTTTTGCCAAGTACCTTGGACTGTCTTTCCTAGATAATGCCCCCCCCCCCCTATCTGGGAAGCATCCATGGTCAAAACTGCTTTCTCTTGGGGAGGAACAAGTGGACGACCTAGGACAAGTTGTTTTGTGTGTAACCACCATGTCAGATCCCTTTTACATGCGTTTGTTATTAATATCTGGTGAGACAATGGAAGGTCTTGCATAGACTATTGTGCAAATAGCATCCATTGGAGAATCCTCATATGTAGGCGAGCAAGAGGAACTAATAAGATGACGGAAGCCATAGTCCCTAGGACTTGAAGGACTACTCCGGCCTGGACTCTTTGTTTGTTTACTAAGGATCTGACCTGACTGCGTAGAGATTCCACTCATTCTTGTGTTAGCTTTACTGACATGGTGGTTGTGTCTATTTCTGTGCTTAGATATACAATGTGCTGTGAGGGCGCACAAGGATAGAGTCTCGTCCCTTGTTCTTATGAGTTGATGGTTGGTGGTAGCAGTGAGGAGCCAGTCGTCTAGGTATGGAAACACCTGGAATCCTTGATGTCTCAGGTGAGCCGTTACCACTGCCATGCATTTGATAAACACTCTGGGGGCTGTAGTGAGTCCAAAGGGCAGCGTTCTAAACAGAAAATTACTGGCTCCCAGCCAGAAGCGTGTCTCCTGGAGCGCCTGTCCATTTTGATGTGGTAGTATGCATCATGCAGATCGATTGAGCACATCCAGTTGTCTTTCCCGATAAAGGGAAATATTGACTGCAGCAGAGTGACCATTCGGAACTTTGATTTTCTTACATGCTTGTTGAGCCTGCTGAGATCTAGAATTGATCTCCAGTCCCCTGTCTTTTTTAGAACTAAAAAGAATCAAGAGTAAGTTCTGGATCCTACTTACTCTGCGGGGACTTCTTGGATGACTCTTTTTTGCAGCAACAAAATGACCTCTGATATTGCATGGTCTATTTGGATGGGTGGTACGTCTGGAAGAGACCGGCTTGTTGGGGGTTCGGAAATAAAGGGAATCAGGTAACCTTTGGATATTATTGTTTGTACCCAATGATCTTGAGTGATAATTAGCCAGACACTTGGGTACAGCGATATACGACCCCTGACTGCCTCCAACCCTTCAGGGTCAATGGAAGGGATGATCAGAGAAAGCTTCTCTATCTCCCGTATGTTGCGGACCTCCTCTGGCGCGAGGGTGGCGCCTTATCCTCCCCCTCTGAACCTGGAGGAGGGTTGACCTTGTGCCTTAGGAAAACCTTTTTGGGGTTTGAGGAACCACATTTTCCTTCCTTTATTACCCTTGGGTTAGGGTCTGGATGGGAGAAAACGGACTCCAACGGCAGATAAGGGTTTCCTTCCTGCATGCACATAGTCAAAGTCTCTTTCACTTGGAGTCCAAAAAGAGATGAACCATCAAAGGGAACGTTAGTGAAGGAAGACTTGAAGGATTCCGTAAAGATGCACCCACAAATGTCTTCTGAGGGATATTCCTGCTGTGGCTGCCCTGCTCGCTCCATCTGCCGCATATGAGATCAGCCTCATGGAGGAGTTAGCTGTGGAAGTAAGGGTGGAGAGCTGCACAGAAACCTTGTCCATGGAACCCGGAGATACTGAACCCTGAAGGGTATCTCCTAACTCTTTTAGGAGATCCCTCTGAAGAGGAGTAAAATGAGTCAGGTAATTCAGCAATCTTAATGAAAATGCCGCTGAAGAAAAAGTACGCTTCCCATACCTATCCATCGTCCTGGACTCCTTGTTAGTAGGATGGATATTAGAAGATGTCTCAGATAATTCCTTCTTGGTGCCTGCTGCTACCATCATAGCATCAACTGGAACTCCCTTACTAAGGAAAGACTTGTCCTCAGGTGCTGTCATAAATTTGTTTGGCCTCCTCGGAACGGCTTCCACTGAATCTGGAGAGGTCCATGCTTTCCGCGATATGACCCCCAAAAGTTGGTCATAAGGCAGTGTCACCCAAGAGGTGGAAGGTCGGGAGCCAAAGGCCTCAAGATGCACTGATTCATCCTCAGTAGGGTTAGAGGTCTTCCAATCACCCCTCTGTCTAAGGATTTCTAGGATGTCAGAGAAGGAGACATCCTCAGAGGGGAATCTAGGGATCCCTTCTGATTCCTCTAAATCAGTGTCTGATGCGACAGACTCAGGGGAGTTGACATTTTTCCTCTTACATAACCTCTTCCGAGGGAGCTCTCCAGTGGGATAATCAGGGGAGGTCTCAGAAGAGGGGGCACCTCCAATGGGGGCTACTTGGGCCTCTGGTTCCCTACGCTGTGGGGGGGTGGGGGAAGAGGTTGCTGCCTGCTGCTGGTGGGACACAGATTCCAAAGGAATGGCTTTGGCAGAGGATAAAGCCTACTCTATAGCTTCGAAAGCCTCCCCCCCACTCTGAAGAAGACCTCCGCTCCGAGGGGGCGGATGTTCGACTCCTAGCAAGAGGGAACGGAAGCAGAAGTGGGAGCTGAGCTGAGTCGAGCAGAGGCTCTGAGAGGGAGGGTGGGTTCTGACGAGAACCCAGGGTGACTGTCTTCCTCAGAGTTGACATGAGAGTGTCGGCTCCCAGAACCCTCAGCTCCATACTGAGCCATCGAGGATAGAGTAATTGGCTCAGAGGAAACAGGTTGAATCCCTGGAGCCGAAGGGTCGAACACAGAGGCTCCGACAGCGAAGCAGTCGGAGGAGGAACAGTGATCGGTACTGGGGTCGGCTCAGATACCTTTGGGTCTGGAGGGGTCAATTTTCTAGCGAGAGCTGGATCCTTAAGCAACCTCTTCACCACCCTCTCGATGTCCTCATCTAATAGGGTCCTGGAGGATCTGGTGGAGACTGAAGGAGACCTCCTTCTCTCCAAAATAGGAGATCTCAAAGTAGGAGATACAGTCTCTATGTCGGGCAAAATCTTCGGTACCGAAGACGGTCTCGGAACCGATGAAATCGACTGCGCCAAAGATGAAGCAGAGTCGGAACCGGAACTCCTTGGTTCCGACGCTTTAGACTTTTTGGTCGGCTCCGAAGTCGGGGCCGATGATTTTCTCTGTGATGCTTTTGGAGCTGCCTGACCAAGTTCCAGCTGTTCCTGGAAGGAACTAGTCATGAGACCCCTATCAATAAGTTTTCTCTTCCTTTTGTTCAACACTCAAGCGTGACAGAAGGTGCAGGGCTCCTGTAAATGGGCTTCGCCAAGACAATATACAACTGGTGTGGCTGTCTAACAGACATTTTCTGTGTACACTTGTCACATTTTCTGAACCTCAAAGGGCGATGATCCTTGTGATCTTTATCTTTATACATACTTAAACACTAAGACAAAGGAAAATAACAGTATTAGTACAATAAAAGTGTAAAGAGAAGAAATTTTTTTTTTTTTTTTTTTTTTTTTTTTTTTTAACAGTCTCACACACACACATGGAGGAAAGGCCCTCTAACTTAAACGGGCAATATGGCTCTCTAACTTAAATGGGCCGTACAGTTCTAAGGGGGGGAATAGGGGTTAAAAACTTTCAAAAACAGGGGAGGCCCGGGGAGAAAAGCTCCAAGATAATAATACACATTGAACATTTAGTAAATGCTAGTTTCAAGCAGCTTACAGTCATAAGCCATACCAGCATTTAGCACATATAGTACTTATTATAAACATTTTACAAAACATAACATTATTTTCAAAGTTAAACATACATAACATTACATTCAGGTTTAAGACACACTGAGCAGCAGTTATACAATTGACCTTTCCTGAAATGGAGTGGTAGAAAAAAGTTAGTAGTAGTTCAAGGTAAGACACCTAAGAAATAGAGAGGTCACTAGTCGGGGTTAGTGCAAGGACATAACCAATGAGTTTTTAAGTATTTCTTGAGTTTGTTTTTGAATTGAGTTAGTGAGGGTTCTAGGGTCAAGTCAGCTGGGAGTCTGTTCCATATTTTTCCAACAGAGTTGGCAAACAGAGAGTCCCCAGCTGAGTAGTTGGATTTGTATGTTTGAACTAGGAGTCTAGCGGATGACCACAGTGGCAGGGTGCTGGTGTAGGGGCTGATAATATTTTTTTAGTGCAGGTGTATTTTCTGGTTGGTAAAGGACTTTATGTGCAACTATTAGCTGGTTGAACTGCAGTAGGCTTGGCAGCTCAAGCCATCCTAGGCAATTTAGGTTGTGACAGTGGTGTGTCCAGTAGGCTGTGCCAGTAGCAAATCTGGCAATGTAGTTATAGCAGAATGATAGTTTATTAAAATCTATTTTGTTTAAGTTGGCGAATAGAGGTGAGGCATAGAGAAGAGTTGATAGCAGATGGGAACGGGCAAATGCAGTTCTAGCAAGTGGGGTAAGGAAAGGTTTGATTCTGTAAAGAGAGCCAAGGTTTTTATTAATGGTTTTGATAGTTTGATTGATATGCGCATTAAACTTCAGGTTATCAATTTTGACACCCAGTAGTTTAGTTTGGGCTTCTGGGGAAATGATAGTGCCATTGTTAGCAGTTATGTAAGGCTGGCAGAGGGTCTTGCATGTGGGGGAGAAGAGGAGCAACTTCGTTTTGTTGGAATTTAGGATTAGATGCTGATTGGAGAGCCATTTTTCCACTGTATTGAAGGTAATTTGGGTTAATGTGAATAAAGTAGCTGGTGAGGTGTCAGAACAAATCAAGGTGGAGTCACCCGCATATTGAATGCAGGTAGCATCTGGGATGACTGAATGAAGGTCGTTGATAAAGATGGAGAAAAGAAGGAGTCATAGTTTTGAGCCCTTGGGGACTCCTAATGTAATGGGTAGGCGAGATGATAGCTTGCCCTGCCACAGCTGCCTGTTGCCTGCCCTGCAGGTAGGATTGAAACCACTGGAGTGCATGGTCGTTTAAGGAGAAGGCCTTCAAGGTATTTATAAGCATTTTTGTGGTCAACCATGTCAAAAGCCTTGGAAAGATCTAGAAAGAGTGCTGAGGACAGTTTGTTACTACATCAGTTAATGACGTTAAGAGAAAGAGAGGAGGGCAGAAGTAGTACTGTGGTGTGGCTTAAAGCCATGCTGAAAGTTGGACAACAGCTTGTTCTGTGTGAGGTAGTACATGACACACTTCTCCATAATTTTAGCTAGAGGTGACAAAATAGCTATGGGTCTAAAGTTTGACAGTTCAGTGGAATTACCTCCTTTATGGAGAGGTATGACATGGGAGATAGTCCATATAGTGGGTACAGTAGCTTCAGATATAGCTCTGTTGATCAAGATAGACGGGGTAGACTATGGTGTCAGCAGCCTTTTGCAGATAGTCTGCTGGGAGGAGGTCGGCAGCCAGGGTGGTGGGTCTTAGTTTCTTAAGTAGGGCATGAATAAGTTGAGTAGGAACAGGTTGGAAGGTAAAGTACGTTTGGGTATTGGGTGTGGCTACATTAAAATTAGAGCCATTGGGAGAGAGTTGGCTGGCTACAGACTGGATAGTCTCTGTGAAGAAGCTGTTGAAGTTATTAGCAATGTCTACTGGGGATTTTTGTGGGGAAGCTGAGGGGGGGGGGGTGGAGTGGCGGTTTGGCCTGGGTGGAGGAGTTTGTTTATTCCTGCCCAGAACTTTTGAGGTTTGTTTTGGTGTTTTTGCAGTAGATGGTAGTAGTGGTTCTTTTTGTCTAAGGTTATGGATTTTTTGGTGTCATTCCTTAGCTGTCTAATTCTTAGTTGATTAAGTGAGGCTTTTGTTTTTCGGTAGGTGGCCCATGCTTTGCTTCTGAGTGAAATTTTGGTTTTGTTATCTTTAGAAAACCAAGGTGCAATATTAACTTTGGTTCTAATAGAGCGGCTGGGAGCATGGGAGTTAAGAAGAGCACGGAATTTGGTGTTAAAGTATGCTACTGCTTCATCTAGGGGGAGACTTTTTAGTACTGACCAGTTGCATGCCTTAAGTTCATTTTGAAACTTGGTGAGAATAAAATTCTTGTTGTTTCTTAATGTTCTATATAGGTGGGTTGGTAGGAGCAGTCTACTTTGAGCTTGATTACATAGGTGAGACAGTGGTCACTTAGGTCATCAGGCAAAGTGCCCGATTTATAAGACTGAAGATGGGCATTGACGAGTATCCAGTCTAGGGTACTTTCCTTGTTGTTGGGTTTTCCTGTCCTGGTGGGGGAGGTTATGATTTCAGTATATCCATAGAGGTTTATGTGGGTTGTGGGGGTTTCACAAGAGCAAGTGTTCCAGTCAATGTTAAAATCCCCAAGAACAATTGTTTCTTGGGGGTGGTTATTGGATAACCAATATAAGAAGTCTTCTAATGTTTCTGTGTTCTTCCCTGGGGGAAGACACAGACAATGTTTACATTTTCGTTTTTGTTAATTTGTAGTTTTGAGATGAGAATTTCAGCATTATTGAACTGGGGTGGTTGTTGAGCATCTATGCTGACAGATAGGGTAGACTTGTAAAGTATGGCTACCCCACCACCCTTTCTGGTGGTACGGTCTAGTTGAAACATACTATATCCTGGTGGCAAAATCTCATGGTCCTTGGTGGCAGATTTCAGCCATGTTTCTGTTAGGCATAATATATCTGGGGAATGAACAGCTAAGAGGGCATGCAGGTGCTGAGTTTTGTTATTTATGCTCCTAATGTTTAGATGGCAGGCTAGGAGGTCTATTTGTTGGAGCTATGGTGGTAGGGGATATAGTAGGGGGATTAGGGCCAACAGGTGGGGATAGACCAAGGTTTGGGTGGATGTCGCCATCCTTTGTGAGGTTGTAGTGTATCCGGAGTATGAGTTTTAATATTTTGAATAAAGTTTTGTAATAGTGTCTAGTTTTATGACTAATGTAACTAGGTCTAGTAAGATGGTAGTATTTAGGGGTTAAGGAGGTAAGCATGAGGGGAGTGAGTAAGAGTGCATTATTATCTGTTGTAGATGGGATGGAGGTTTGGAATTTAAGGTAGTGGAAACCTGGGTGATCCTGATATTCGTAGGCGGTTAGGAGATATGGGATGAGTAAAAGGGGTAGAAGTAGAGTCAAGACTATTTTAGGTGATACGAATAGTTGAGTTGGAGGACTGGTGGTATCAGGTTGAGAGTGGTGCTGCTGAGTGACAGTGTTACTGATTGGTTTAAAAAAAGTGGGGTGTGGTCTAGTACCAATAAATGTAGCAACACCAGGGGCAGGAGGAATTTGGGGGCAGGGTAGGGTGCGAAGCAAGCCAGAGCAAAGCTAGGGCAAGCGTTGCAGGGATGAACCAATGCCTGTACTAAGTTGTAGCAGTTTAACCTGTATAGGAAAGAGGCGGGGGTGGGGGAAAAGAGAAGGCAGTAGGAGTGGTTAGAGGAATACCTTGATTGACCGACACCACACCAGAGGTAAGCTGAATGTAAGGGCCTAAAATCTGCACTCAGCACTGTAATGTTACTTGCACTCAGCACTTCAATTTTACTTATGTTTAGCAGGAAAGACAGACCAACAGTATACAATTTTGAGGACTATTACAATGGCTACTTGTTCAAATGTCAGACAAGTAAGTAAAACTTTCAATAGGCATCTATGTCTGAGTGTTAGAAAGCCAGAAAGGTATAAATTATACCTGTAAAAATTAGGGTCAGAGAAAAGTACAGTTTTGTACCTACCATAAATGTAGATGTCCGATAGGAATGCATCTGCAGTCCTAACAAATGGGTTGTCCTGTCGTCAGGCAGCCCCTCGGTCGGCCGGATTCCAAAGTCTGGGTCCGGCTTCGGCTGGTGTTGCACTTCACCCGACGTCATAGCTGCAGTTATTCGGGTATAAAGGCATCAGCCGACGCCATTTTCCTCAGTGTTTCTTGCCCCAGATGCCAGGTGCCCTCTTGGAAGGCTAAATTTGGATAAATGCCAATGATTCCAAATAATATAGAGTAAACACAAATAATAAGCATGTATGTACATATATACAAACAAATACACCATAATAGATCCCCCCCAGCTAGCTATAAGGTGGGTAAATACCCTAGAGTACCACAGAGGGAAGGCGGGTGGGTAATCCTGACTGCAGATGCATTCCTATCGGACATCTACATTTATGGTAGGTACAAAACTGTACTATGTCCTTCAAGGATGCATCTGCAGTCCTAACAAATGGGTAGAATACCATAGCCAAACTAGGGAGGAGGTAACAGGATAGTTTATGGTGTAGATAGAATCCCTTGCAGAACAGCAGAGGCAAAACCTGCTCGGGATCTAGAGTATAAAGGTAAATTATAATGCTTGGCAAATGTATGCACGGAGGTCCAAGTAGCAGCCTCTATAATGTCCTTGGTAGCCACTCCTCTTAAGAAGGCTGTGGTAGTGGCTGTGGCCCTTGTAGAGTGAGGCCTGATGTTTTCTGGAGTTTTCTTTCCATGATGAGAGTAACAAAATCTAATGCAATTTCCTATCCACTTTGAGATTGTCTGTTTTGAAATTGCTTTTCCTTCCCTTCCTGGTGCATATGCTACTAGTAGCTGGTCAGTTTTTCTGTTTCTCTTGGTTCTGTCCAGGTAGTAGCGTAACTGTCTGTGTACATCCAAGGTATGTAGCAGTCTTTCTCCCCTGTTCTGTGGGTTGGGAAAGAATGTAGGAAGGTGGATAGCCTGGTTTAAAGACACTCTGGATACCACCTTAGGCATGAATGAAGGATTTGTTCTCATGGACACTCTGTCTTGATGGAAGATCAGGAAGGGTTGTACTGCCATTAATGCCTGTAGTTCAGAAACCCTTCTTGCTGAAGTGATTGCTAGCAGGAAAGCAGTTTTCCATGATAAGTATTGCATCTCTGCTGTTGCTTCTGGTTCGAAAGGAGGAAGTGTCAATTTTTCTAGCACAAAGTTCAAGTCCCAAGCTGGCAATGGTGGTTTCCTGGGAGGTTTTACATTTTTGATTCCCCTCAGAAACTGTCTGAGCAGAGGGTGTGAGAAGACAGGAGGATCCAAGCTGTATTCTGCTGAAATAGCTGATGCGTGTATTTTTATGGAAGAATAGGACAGGCCTGATTGTAAAAGTTCTGCCAAGTATTCCAGGATGCTGGCTATGTTTACCAGTGACACATCTTCTCCCCTTGCAGTACTCCAAATGTTATATCGTTTCCATTTTGCTGCATAATTCTTTCTTGTTGAGGGTCTGCGAGCCTCACGTATAATGTCTTTAACCCTTTGTGATAACTGTGGGTTAACTGTTCTTATGCAATGTTCCAGGCAGTCAGTTGCAGGGTTTTCAGGTTTGGATGCAGGTTGCTGTAGTTGTTCTGTGTTAACAGTAATGGAACCAGGGGTAGTGTCCATATTTGTTCCCGAGACAAGCTCCTTAGTAATGGGTACCAATGTTGCCTTGGCCAGTCTGGAGCTATCAGAATGACCTGTGGTCGGTCCTCTTTGATCTTCAATAGCACCTTGTGCATCAAAGGAAGTGGTGGGAATGCATATGCTGTCAGGTTCCTCCAACTGAAAGATAGGGAGTCCACCTTCCAAGCTAGTGGGTGGTACGTCCTTGTGCAGAATTTCTTTAGTTGGTGATTGTGTGGGGATGCAAATAAGTCTATTTCTGGGAGTCCCCATTTTTTTGTAATGGTTTTGAAGATGTCCGGATGCAGCATCAAACCTCCCAACCGTCCCGAATTTCTCGGTTTTTACCGAGTTTTGGGGTCCAAACAATGGGGTGCCACGATTCCCGAGTGGCACCCCTTCATTTCCGAGTTTTTCTTTATTTTTATTTTTTTCCACTTTTGAGCTGACGTCATCACGTACGTGATGACGTCAGCTCAGTCAGCCAGCCTGTCGGAATTGAGCTTGCATCCCAGCTGTTCAAATGGAGAGCGGGGAACATTTATCTTTTGGTTTGGCCGCACTTAAGTTAACAGAATGCTGCTTGCGATATACGGAGCTAAGAGCTTGCATTTCCTCCATTAAATTGCTGCATTGTCTTTGATCGCCTCTGTTAGAGCCGTTAAACTGCTGCATTATCTTTGGTTGCCTTGCCTCTCTTTATTTTGTGTGAAATATGGGTATGTGGAGCTTGCATTCCGGCTGGGCGAACAGAATGATACTTGTAATATACGGGCATTCTGCCGGTATTGAAGGGAGCCGTTAAACTGCTGCATTGGTTGCGAGCCGTTATTGAACAGAGAGAACTCGTCACTCGACTCACTGCTGCATTGATTCTGCTGCGAAGGATGGGTAGGATTCTTAGTGTTTTCATGCTGGGAGAAACATCTTTGGTTGCGTTGCGAGCCGTTATTGCAAGTTGATTATCTGAGCTAGAGATTGTGTGTGTATGTTTATCTGCCATTGTAGCATCATGCTTTTATTTTGCTGTGTGTTTATCTGTCTGCCGTTGTAGCACCACCATGCTTTTATTTTGCTGTGTGTTTATTTGCCATTGTAGCACCACCGTGCTTTTATTTTGCTGTGTGTTTATCTATCTGCCATTGTAGCACCACCGTGCTTTTATTCTACTGTGTGTTTATCTATCTATGATAGCGTTGTTAATGGGGGGGGGTCTCCTCAAACTGCGTGCCTGCCAGTTTGCAAGATAGTGCTATTAACTCTAGATTTGAACTAAATCTGATGTAAATGCTTCCTGGCCTGGTGTGTAGTCCAAACCAGATGTCGAAAATATACTGTCCTTACTAAATATGAATAACACGTCTTAAATTACATGACATACGTGTAGTTTATATCCACAAGCGCTCTTCTTCGGGTGATACACTGGCAAGGTTCCTAAAATAACTACAACGCTTAGGAGAACCAATAAAATGCTAAATGTTTAATGCAGTTAGTGTCCTTGGCAGGCAGTGGGAAATTAAGACTCAAAACTGTGGGGAGAGAAAAGAAAATGTGGTAAATAGAGAGGTGCAAGGTAGAGTAAGTATATAACCCTGTACAGCTATAATGTGACTAGGTAATGGGATAGAAAAGAAACTGGCAGTAGGGCAGAGTCAGAAGCAGGAGTGTTAGCAGAGGTGGGGAAGCAGAACAGGGGTGGAATCGAAATAGATGTTATAGAATGAGATAGCAGCTCAGCAGTTCAGATCGTACCATAAAATAACTTAACACAAAGTACAACAAAATAAGTATTACTAAAAATGATACAAGTCTGAACTTTACAATAAACAAATTAGCATAAGATGCAGCAATTCCTATTGCCCCCTAATAAAGGAGTGATGTGCACCACAGAATAGTAGAATTTTATTTACTTTTTTTTGGAGGGTCCATACAGTAAATTCTTCCTGAACAGTGTATCAGACAGTTCAAAGTTGAAGTCTGACTCCTTGACTAAATATATTTGTGTTCCATCACAATTAGACTGTTGTCCCTGATGAGCAAGAAGACAGGCATGTGGTAAAGTAGTTCTAGTGTACCTGTGGCACTGATATTACTGGGAGCAGAACACAAGACCCAATGTAGTGTGTTTATTCATTCTGAGGAATAATCCATCCTAATCAAGGATCTAATTACCTCTACAAAGATGTGAAGTTTTGTAACACAGGATGGGGATATGAATCTTATTACTTATACCAGCTAATGGTAAGCTAATCAAGGAGTTATATATATCAGGTCTCATAGGATTTGAAAACACCCCAAAGGTAATCTTTATCCCCCATTGGCCAGATGCATTTTCCTTGGATGTGGGTTTCAGTGCTGTTTCAATGAATGTGAGATTCAAGGGACGACCGCAGAGAAGTTTTAATGCTAAGTCTATTTTCATTGTGAGATGTCTGTTAGTGTTTGTGCTATAAAATGTAAAATAAAATCTAAATAATCATTGTAGAAGTAAACCAGTGTGCACATTAGTGTTTAGGGTAGATGGGGTGAAATGACCAAGTAATGGGACATTGGAATGGCTGCAGGGGGACTCTGGGCTAGAGCCATATTTTGGTAGTCTGTTCTTCAGTTTGTTTTAAAGTTGGTATCCCACAATTCCATTGAAGTAGGTGGGGCTACATAATTGTGAATGCAAATTTTATGTTAATCAGTGTACAGATTTGTACCTATTTTTCATGGGCCTTGTCCAGATTTTTGATGTTTCCAGGTTGAGAGGTATGTGCAGCATCCATTCGTGGGCATCCGTGGTAGTCCTGCTTAGTATGTCTGCTAGTATGTTTTCTTTTCCTGGTACAAAAATAGCCTGTAACTGAATGTTGTAGCTCAGAGCCACATTCCATAAGTCCAGTGCCATCCGGCATAGAGGGTATGAATGGGTGCCTCCCTGTTTGTTGATGTACCACATCACTGTGGTGTTGTCTGACCTTATCATCAACTGGCCTTCTTGGAGGAATGGTCTGAATGTCTGGATTGCCAATTTTACTGCCAGCATTTCCTTTAGATTTATGTGCAGGTGTAACTGGTCTTGAGTCCATAAGCCTTGTATGCGCTTGTCCAGCATGTGGGCCCCCCCATCCGAGGTCTGAGGCGTCCGTCGTGATGGTTTGGCTTGGTCGAGTGCTTTTGAAGGGCAATCCTGCATTTGACTGGCAGGACTGAGCCCACCATAGGAACTCTCGCTTTAAGCATGGGATTATTGGAATTTTGGTTTCTAGGCTGTGCTTGTGTTGAGACCATAAATTCCTTAGGTACCACTGTAGTTTTCTCATGTGCAGTCTGGCATGAGGTACCAGGATTATGCAGGATGCCATGAAGCCCAGGGCTTGTAGTACTTTTCTTGCTGTAAGATGACTCTGCTTTGTCAATGCCAAGAAGTAGAGTGGTAGTTGTTCCTGTTTTTCTACGGTTAAGAATGCCATTTGCTTTGTTGTGTCCAGTTCTGCACCCAGAAAGGTTATTCTTTGGGATGGTATCAGTCTTGACTTCTTTATGTTGACTGTGTATCCCAGGGCTTGTAGCAGGTAAATGACTCTTTGTAAGTCTTCTGTTAACTTGTTGGTGCTGTCCGCTTGTATCAGGCAGTCGTCCAGGTATGGATAAATTTGTATTCCCTGAAGTCTGCAATGGGCAATTACTGATGCCAGGCATTTCGTGAATACTCTGGGCGCAGTAGATAAGCCAAAGGGCAATGCTGAGAATTGATAATGCTCTGATCCTGCAAGAAATCTGAGGTATCTTCTGCAAATTGGTCGAATGGGGACGTGCAGGTATGCCTCCTTGAGATCTAGAGTTACCAGCCAAGACTCCTTGCCCAGCATGGGAAGAAGCTGCTGTAGAGTCAGCATTTTGAATTTTGGAACAATGAGGAATGTGTTTAAAGCAGACAGGTCGAGAATAGGCCTCCATTTGCTCCCTTTTCTTGGTACCAGGAAGAGTCTGGAGTAAAATCCCTTTCCTTGTTCCATAGATGGTACCTTTTCCACGGCTCTCATCCTTAATAACTGAGATATTTGTTGTAGAGCTTCTGCCTTTTGAGTTGGAGGTAGGTTTGGCATTCCTCTCTTTGCTGGTAGAGTATGGAAATGAAACCTGTAACCTTGGTCTATGGTTTGTAAAATCCACTTGGCCCTTGTGATATAATGCCAGTTTTTTGAAAATAAGGCTAGCTTCCCGCCTAAGGGTGCTTCTAGCTGTTCCCTGGTAGGCGGTGCTAGAGCCAAGTCACTGTGTTTGTCCTGTTGTAGTGGTGGTGGCTGTGTCTGTGCCTCGTTGGTTGTTACCCTGCCACTGGCGGCCCCGGTAGGCACCTCTGGACTGATTTCTGCCTCTTGATCTCCTATTCCTGCCTCTTGTGCCTTAGAGGAGTCTGGAAAGGACCAATTCTTGGAGGGCCAGTTCCGGCTAAACCTTGGAGGTTGGACCTGTAGGAAATCTTTCAATGTTTGAACAGATTTTGCCTTCTCCTCCATCTTCTTCAGTACCTGTTGTGCAGGAGAACCAAATAAGTTGGCCTTGTCCATGGGCGCATCTAATAACTTTGATTTGACGTAGTCAGGTAAGGCCTGCTCTTTCAACCAGGCATGCCTTCTGATGACTGTGCCTGTTATGGCTGATCTAAAGGAAGCCTCCAGTGCATCATAGCCGCATTTTAAAGAATGGTTACTAACTTGTTGAATGTTATGTACCATCTCCTGAACATACTTCTTATCAAAAGGTTCATCAGAGGACAGTTTTTTAGTTAACTGGTCTAGCATAAATTCTTGATATTGTATCATGTTGAGGTAAATGCAAAAAAGTTCTACGCCTTTTTCTGGAGTCTGAAAAATCTTGGCCCTGCCACTGTAATTGTTCCCTCATGGCATGCAAGGTTTCCCCAAAGGAAAATTCCTCAGGAGGAGAGGCAGAAGGAATGGACTCTTCAGCATCAGAATCTTCGTAAGGGGAATAAGAAGCCTCTGGAGGGTCTGCATTGTCTGAATCATCAGAGGAATCATCAGTGGACACTGGCTCAGGTGGCTCTGCTCTAGGCCTCTTCTGAGGAGGAGGATGAGAGGCCCTGTCTGGATGAGGCTGGGATCCCCGGATTAAAGTAATAAGATCCTCTGCCAAAGAGAGCATATGAGAACTGGAACTGGACCTGGGAGTAGGGGCCTTAACAGTTGCAGTCTTGGTAGCTTTAGCTGCTTTAGCTCTGGCAAAGGCCTTAATGGACATGGCTGCAGGAGGCCTAGCAGCTCCACGTGCAGGAGTAGAAACATCCAAGGGAATAGTGTCCGATAATTCCTGAGAAACCACAACAGCAGGTTGTATTTCTGAAGGCGATTCTACCAGGCTAGAAGAGGCCTCGGTGGAAGGCATGGATTCGGCTGAAGCAAGGACCGCTTGCTCGGCCGAAACCGAGACACTTGCGGTTTGCTTAACCGCGGTTTCAGCCGAAACCGCGGACCGTGAGTGTCGGTCCTTTTCTTTGCGTTTTTTGGCCGTTTGTGTAGTCGGAGGATCCGACGGCATAATATACGCAAAATCAGAGCCGAAAAACTGCTCAGCAATCTCCGACCGACGTCTAAACGTCCGTCGGTTAAAAGAAGCACAGGCTAGACAAGCTACTACGTCGTGGTCTGGGCCTAAGCAAGGTAAGCAGTAAGGGTGGAAATCTTTATGAGGTATTTGTTTCCCACAAGTTAAACAGTTATTCACTTTTTCTGACATCGGCTGAGGCAAGAAAGAGTCCCCAACGGGGTACTTAGCTTTTTAGAAGTCTTCGAAGTAGTATTCGGTAGTAGTAATCTCTGGATCTGACCGACCGGCACTTGCGAACAGCTTCTGCTTCGGGCGCCATGCGGCAAGAAAGACTGAGGAAAATGGCGTCGGCTGATGCCTTTATACCCGAATAACTGCAGCTATGACGTCGGGTGAAGTGCGACACCAGCCGAAGCCGGACCCAGACTTTGGAATCCGGCTGACCGAGGGGCTGCCTGACGACAGGACAACCCATTTGTTAGGACTGCAGATGCATCCTTGAAGGACATCCAATCTAAGAGTCAGTGTACTTTAGTTACAGGGTAAGGAGGCAAACACTCAAGTAGAAAAGAGCCCTATGGCTGACCAAAATGGTGACTTGCTTAATTACACAGCACTGTAAGAGAATGCTTAACAAATGCTTTTTGTATGTGTAACCTACTCTGATTAATTGCTGGGAGAAACAATTTTTGCTGTGTTTTCCAAATGCAATCCTGTAGACACCGTTATTCAGGAGCTGCAGTTTGTTAGTCTAGGTAAATGTGAAGTTCAAACTGAGTCATACCAGGTCAGCCAAGGGGGGAAGAGAGAGAGAAATCCTAAGCACCTAGATTTGAAAAAAAGAGTAGAAAAGGACTAAATATAGCAAAAAAATATTTTTACTTAGCCAAAGAGCCGGTAAGACACAACCTTGAAGCTTTCGTGGCAAACAAGATATGGTGAAATGCCGTGAGGCACTATGGGATAGGGGTTAGCCTCGAGCTAGTATAAGCTCTCGAGCTTTAGTATCGGCAGAGTCAGAGCCGAATATCGGCTCCGAACCCATTCAGCAAGAATTACAGCGAGATAGGACTACATAACATCATAGAATTTTTCCCAGATTTTTGGCACAGTGCTTTCTTGGATAGAGCAGTTTATGAGAATGGACATGAAGGTAACCAACAGAATTTGCAGCAATTCTGAGGAAATGTGGGGGTAGGTTATCAGCAGAGGGAGAAGCAAGGTTTCAGTTTAGAGAGTAGTGATCTGATATAGGTAGTGGTAGCAGCTTTAAGTGAGAAGGTTTGGGTAGTTGTGGTAGTACTGGGTTCACATAAGGAGGATTTTGAGTGTTTATTTTTAGTAAGACTCTTTAGTGAATTGATGTAGAAGGTGTTAAATAATGAAGCAGTATTGAGGTCGGAGCTATCAGGAGAGGGATTGGGTCTAGTGGGTTTACCTGGGTGGAGGAGCCTATTAAAAGTGTTCCAAAAAGTTTTTGGATTAGAGTTGGGATTGAGAGGTTTACTATACAGTACTGCCTTTTGTCCTTGTCTATTTGTTTTTTTTTTTTTTGTGAGGTTTCTAAACTCTCTATACTTTTGAAGGTGGGTAAGGTTGATTTGATTTTTTCCAGTTCTGCCAGGCCTTGTCCCTTTGTGACATGAGGTTACGAGTGGATGGTGTTAACCAGGGGGAGAAGTGAGACTTGACTATTATTTTTCTGACAGGGGCAAGTGTGTTTAAGATATTAAGGAAAATCTCTTTGAATAGGGAAACTGCATCATCTAGGGGGAAGTGAGGTCATATAGGAAGGACCAGTTGAAGGAGGAGAGTAGATTATAGAAAGTGTCAGGATTGAAGGTAGAGAAAGTATGACAGTCTTTGTAGAGGTGTTGTTTATGGAGCTGAGGAGAAGTTCTGAGTAGTAGGGTGGGAAGGTGGTCACGGAGAGAGTCTGGAAGGGTAATGGAGTTGTGGTAAAAATTTGGATTAGTGGTGAGAATCCAGTCGAGGGTAGAGCCAGTATTATTTTTTTATTACAACAAGTTGGGGATGTTGTAGAAGTTTTAGAGGTTGATGCTGCTAAGAGGAGGTGAGGGGCTTATAGCTGTCCAGTCGATATTAACATCACCTAGGATTATAGTCTCGTAGGTGATGTTTTCAGATATTCAGGACAGAAATTGTTCCAGGATAAGTATGGCATTTCCAGGGGGGGATATAGATGGCAGCAATAGCATGTTAATAAAAACTCAGACTCATTAAAGTCATAATGTGCAAGCATAAATTATATAGAAAGCCTGATAATAAGATGCAGCATTACTTACTTAATAGATAATTATTTGTAATGATTACTTGTATTCTAGAGGTCATGAAATATGGTAAAAGATTATACTGGTGAAGGCGTAGGATAGTACAAGTAGAGAAGTGTAGGGTGTGATAGAGGGGATAGTAGGAAAAGATGTGGAAAAGGTATGAGGGTAACCTCAGGAGAGTGTGTGTAGAGGGAGGGAGGGAGGGTAGGGTAAGTTAGTAGTGGGGACAGAGAGAACAGTGGTACTATGTGTGCATATGACTTATGTGTGTGCATGACTTTTAAAGATACAGCTATTTAATGTATATGACATGTTCATATGCTGAAAGATGGTCTAAGTACATATCCGCACATTTCTCAGGTGGAATGATGATGTATTTGTATTTCAAATCAGAACCTGAGCAAAATACATGTTTTCTTTTTCATATGATCTACTGTGAGAATACTATTTATTTCATTTAAGTTAACATGTATCAGAAGTCATCAGATAGCACAAATAAGACACCTACGGGGGGTTATGGCTACGTGAGATAACTGCCAACTCATTACATTTTGTTAAACCTGTTCTTCCATTGTCACTCTCAGAAATCAAGCACACTCATTTACATAGGAGTCCCACTGTCTGCAGCTGCCTTTCAGATGGAATCTCTGAAATTTCTTTATAATGCCTCTCCTTGCCTATTGAAAACACTCTGGGTCATTGTTATTAAACTACCCTAACATGTTATGACTTCTGAAGTCATTCAGAGACATATGAATGATGTTTCCTGCTAAAGTAAGGAGATGTCAATCCTGCACTTCAGAAGAAATGTTGCTGTGTTCTCTTGTAATCTTATTTACATCAAATGCTTTCACAGGCATTCATTTCCATTTGAATCCTGAGAGCTGATGTTTGTTCCTTAATATTTGTCACCTCCACAGGGAGCTTTCTTTCTGTACTTCAGCTGTGCCTTTTGATATGTACATGCTTACTCCAAGGCATCTCACGTCTTGATAATAGTGCATTGATGAAAAATGAGTCATGGCCAGTACACTGTATGTAATCATTTGGTTTCTGTTCACCTGATTCATTTTTATTTATTTATTTTACTTTTTTAACCAGGGCTTGTTTTCAACTTCGTCCAAACAGACTGAGTATGCTATACAGAAATCAAAGTAAAAATGTAGATCATTTGTTGAAAAGGTATACATGTATGTGTTAGTGGTACTCTAGCAAACATAGTGAGTGCAATACTACAAACTACATTTCCATATACACAAGATGTACAAGTCACTAGAGAAAAAGAAGACGGCGAGGAAGGGAATATGAGAGAGGAGGCGCGGATGATTCAGGGAGAGAGAACTTAAAAACAGTTTGATTACATTTGCCACTGAAGTCCCTTTGAATGCAACAAAGTATTCAGTAGCTTACTAGCTGACGAGGTGTTGATGTGTGTGTACATACACATATTATGTGAGCTCCACAGCTATATTTCCATACAAATATTTGTTCTACAAATGTATGTTTGGGAAGTCTATTTAAAATGAATATATATATATATATATATATATATGTGTGTGTGTGTGTGTGTGCATATATATATATATATATATATATATATATATATATATATATATATATATATATTTTTTTTTTGCTTACTGAGAGTGCCCGACTGAGCTGGAGGCCCATTTTCAGAGGAGACCCGGGGTGAAAAGCTCTATGTTATACAAAGAACATGTAATAAAAATATGGAAAGTATGAATATAAGTAAGTTTAAAACTACAAAAAATAGTACAGCACTTTATACAAAGCTTAGTGATAAGGTAGTTGGTTAAAACAGCAGAATACATGGAATGTGCTTAAAGAGAGTTCAACAAAAAAGTCCTGTGACTTGTAGATTTATGTATACATTACATTGTCTGATTCCACACAAGTGTCCCTACTTTTGGCTTGCACGTTTGCTCTGACATAGTACAATCCATAATGATTTTCAAATAAGGTGTTGCATTCTCATGAACAAATAATGGCATTTACTGCACTTAACAACTCTGTTTTATAAAAGGGATGGAAATTCATGTAGTCGTATTGGGTGAGCTTACTAAATTAGAAGTACTGCTATTCTGAACAGTTTCACATTTGGAAGCTTTCTACAGGAGTCTGTTGCTGACAGGATGACAGACATGACTAAGACAAGCTGCATAAAGCAATCATAACAGAAATTAGTAGGTCATATAAGAGGTTTGGGCAGGGGTTAAGAAGAAACAAAACCATTTCATTGTTCAGCTTGGCATTACATAAGATGGTTCAGGTTATACTACAACAGAATTACTATGCAAAAATAACCATGTGAACAGCCAGAAAGCAATCCAAATTAAATATATTACTGTGCACATTTTAAGAAATTGGTATATTGGCCTAAACTGTGGAATGATGTGTGTGTGTGTGTGTGTGTGTGTGTGTGTGTGTGTGTGTGTGTGTGTGTGTGTGTGTGTGTGTGTGTGTGTTTTAACTCCAAAAGCCTGAGAAGGTGCTACTCAAAAGTAGGAGTGAAGAAAAGTATGAAGGAAGAGGTTTAGTGGAACACGATGCTGTGATTTGTTTGACTACTGTCATGCAACTCTGACTAAGTAGCTGTACCTAGCAGAGTTGGAAATATGAGATTCTGGGTCATTGAAGGAGGGCAGATGGGCAGAGAAACTTGGTCGGGAACTACAACTAACAAAACTGCTCTTTGTAAAAAGTATTTTTTATCTCAGTAATTTTTGACACTTGCAAGATTTTTTCAGAGAATGTGTAGTACATTACTAGCAACAATATTTGTAAAATTCAGTGCAAACCAGTCATCGACACATGACCTGCAGACTCTTAAACCTGGTGGATTTTTTCAGGTTTTCCATGTTAAATGAATGGAAGTCTGATCTGACAACAAATGACAGGGCTACTTTTTCTCAAAATCAGGGATGCCATACTGCATTTTGAGACAGATCTCTCAGCAGGATGTCTGCCCCCATGAGGTCAAACTAGGATAAAAAATAAATAAATAAAATTAGGAATGAATATTTTGTGGCACACAGCTTTGAGAGGTGCAGAAATTCATGACTAGATAAAATATGTAAGCTTTTTTCAACGTTTGCCCGTAGTGGTCCTTTAATAATATTAATGTTATCTTAAAGAGTTATTGCACATGTAAATCTAGACTTGTGGTTTACTTAGTGAAATATATGTCATGCCCTGCTTTTTATGTAGGGCACACTTCTAGAGAGTTACTCGGAAGTATATATGAACACAAACATGCAGTGAGTATTGGTGATAAAAAAATGCATTGGTTAAACATAAGAGAGGGAAATGTAGAGTGAATTTTAAATTTCTTGTATTAGATGAGATATAGGAACTTATCAGCCCAGGGCCTACATAAGCCTAGCCAAAAAGGTACTCTGCCTTTCGACACCCAAAAAAAATTATTTTCCTGTGCCCCTGTCGAGCAGAGACACAGATGTGATCCCCGGGGTGAATATCCTATCTCTCATCCAATCATCAAGATTTTTCTTGAAGAGAGCTAATGGGGAGCTTTGTTTGATATAGACAGGTAGCTTGTTCCAGAGTATGGGAAGTCTCTTGGACAGGACTCTCTCTCCAGCATGTTCTGTTTATTGTGTTGACAAGGTTTAGGTCCCTAGAGCGTGTAGCTCGGAGGGATTGGGATTTCTTTAAGTGGAGCATGTCCAACAGCTCTGGGTTTGACATAGCTTTGTATGTTAGGCAGAGATCGCCTCCGAGTAGGCGATATGCAACGGACACGACAAGTTATTCAATGCAGAAGATGAAAGTACAGTTGTGTACACTTACCATAAATGTAGATGTTCGAGTGTATTCACTGTTGCAGTCATTACATTTGGGGTTATCTGCTGGCAGATTGTCCTCAGTCGGCCTGAATTCCAAAGTCTTGGGTCCTGTGTCGGTTGCTGTCTTCTCTTCCATGATGTCAGGTCATCAGGGGTATAAAACATGTAGCCAACACCATTTTCTTTAGTTTTTCTTGCCCCCGATGTCAGGTGCCCCCAAAAAGGTAGCAATATTATATACATATATATACATACATATATATATATATATATATACACACACACATATATATATATATATATATATATATATATATATATATATATATACACACACACACACACACACATGCATCAGTATAAACTTTACCTTCATCTACAAGCAAATATACTACATAGGCTGTAAAAGATAGAGAAGGAAAGATAAACTGTAGAATGACGGGGATGGCGGGAGGATAACCTGGACTGCAACAGTGAATACACTCGAACATCTACATTTATGGTATGTGTACACAACTGTACTATGTTCTTTGTGTTTCACTGTTGCAGTCATTACATTTGGGTAGAATCCCAAAGCTATGGTTGGGAGGCTGGAGCTAAACAGCATTAGGTGCGGCTATAAGGCCCTGCAGCACTGCAGTGGCAAAGCCTGCCATGAACTTAAAGTAGAGAGGCAAATGGTAATGCTTTGTAAAGGTGTGAACAGAACTCCAAGTAGCAGCCTCTAGAATGTCTTTGGTTGGTACTCCTCTGAGAAAGGCTGCCGAAGTAGCTGCAGCTCTGGTGGAATGAGACATAATGTCCTTGGGCACAGGTTTACCATGGTGTGAGTAGCAGAAACGGATGCAGTGGCTTATCCACTTTGAAATAGCCTGCTTTGAGATAGCCTTTCCTTCTGATCCTGCAGCATATGACACTAGTAATTGCTCAGTTTTTCTTAGAGCTTTTGTCCTGCTCAAGTAGAATCTTAGCTGTCTGTGTACGTCCAAGGAATGCAGAATTCTCTCCCCTTTGTTCTGCGGATTTGGATAAAAAGTTGGCAGATGAATTGTTTGGTTAAGAGCCACACTGGAAACCACCTTAGGTATAAAAATAGTATTTGTCCTCAGAGACACCCTGTCTGGGTAAAATATGATAAAAGGCTCTACAGCCATGAGGGCCTGTAGCTCTGAAACCCTTCCTGCTGAAGTAATTGCTAGTAGCAGGGCTGTCTTCCATGATAAGAACTTTATATCAGCAGTAGCGGCTGGTTCAAATGGAGGCAGGGTGAGCTTTTCCAACACATAACTGAGGTCCCATGCAGGTAATGGTGATCTTCTAGGAGGCCTTAGGTTTTTGGCTCCTCTAAGATACTGCTTTAGTAAGGGATGAGAAGAGATTCGTGGCTCTGTATTGTAATGAGCCGAAATGGCAGAGGCATGGACTTTGATTGATGAGAAAGATAGGCCTTTGTCAAGCATCTCAGTTAAGTATTGTAATATCTGAGGAATATGTGGTTCTGCTGTATCAGTTCCTTGTGCTTGATTCCAAGCACAAAATCTCTTCCATTTGTCAGCATAAGATTTTCTAGTACTAAGCCTTCTGGCTTCCAAAATGACATCCATCACAGCTTTACTGAGAGGTGTCGTTGGTATGATTACATGATTAGCCTTGCTGCCAGGTTCAGAGTCTGTAGTTGATTGTGCAGGATCGGATTTGTTTTGCTGGGATAGTAGTTGTGGTCTTTGAGGCAAGATCCAAGCTGGGTATTGAGACAAGTTCCTTAGGATTGGGTACCAGTATTGGCGGGATCAAGTCCGTGGCAATTAATATCATCTTTGGCTTCTCTTGTCTGACTTTTAGGAGTATCTTGGGTAGAAGAGGCAGAGGAGGAAAGGCGTAAACTGACAGGTTTTTCCAACTGAAAGATAGGGCGTCCACTTTCCATGCTTGTCTGTGATACATCCTTGAGCAGAATCTTTTCAGTTGATAATTTTGAGGAGAGGCAAATAGATCTATGTCTGGGCTCCCCCATTTCTCTGTTATCATGCTGAATACTTGTGGATTTAGTTTCCACTCGTGAGGATCCATAAGGTTTCTGCTTAAATCGTCCGCCAGAGTGTTCTGTTTTCCTGGCAGGAATTGAGCTTGAAGATTTATCTGGTAGGTCAAAACTGTGTCCCATAGTGCCATGGCTAATCTGCAAAGGGGGTATGAGTGTGTGCCCCCTTGCTTGTTTATATACCACATTACTGTGGTGTTGTCCGTCTTTATCAGTAGTTGTCCTGGATTAAGTAAGTCCTTGAATGCTGTTAGGGCATTTTGAACAGCTAGCATCTCTTTCTGGTTGATATGTAGATGCATTTGATTTGGAGCCCATATGCCCTGAATGCATCTTCCTGCCATGTGAGCCCCCCAGGCATACTCTGATGCGTCTGTTGTTAAGGTTTGGCTGGCAGGGGGTAAAGTGAAGGGCCGTCCCATGTTTTGGTGACAGGCCTTTGCCCAGCACAGAAACTCCTGCTGCAGGTAGGGGATGACAGGAATCATTGTTTCCAGACTGTGTGAATGCTGACTCCATAAACTTTTTAGGTACCATTGAAGTTTCCTCATATGCAGTCTTGCATATGGAATTAGTAGGATGCAGGATGCCATGAAGTCCAGAGCCTGCAGAATTTGTCTTGCAGAAGGCTGGGATTTTGTTGCCATCAGTTTAGTAAGTAGTCAGCTGCCTTTGTTTGTCTGGCGTGAGGTAAGCCATCTGGGCAGTTGTATGCAAGCTTGCACCCAGGAATGTTATCTTTTGAGAGGGTACCAGTTGTGATTTCTTTTCATTTATTGTGTATTCTAAGCATGCTAGAAGCCTTTTCACAAACGCCAGGTGTCGTAGAAGAGTGTCCTTGTTCTCTGCTTGAATGAGACAGTCCAAGTAAGGATATATTTGAATACTTCTTTGTCTGCAAAATACAATTACTGGCGCCAGGCACTTTGTAGAGACCCTGGGTGCAGTAGATAAGCCAAAGGGCAGTGCAGAGAATTGGTAATGCATTAAGCCAGCCTTGAATCTGAGGTATCTTCTGCACGACTGTCTTATTGGGACATGCACGTATGCCTCTTTTAAGTCTAAAGTCACCAGCCAAGCATTCTTGCCCAGCATGGGCAGAAGCTGTTGCAAAGTGAGCATTCTGAATTCTGGAATGTTCAGGTATGTGTTCAAAATCGATAAATCCAGTATTGGGCCGCCAGGCCTTCTCCTTTCTGGGTACCAAGAACAGTCAAGTAAAAACCTTGTCGTTTTCCCTGTTCTGGTACTATCTGAAAGGCCCCCATATCCATGAGGGACGTAACCTGTTTCTGTGCCTCTGCTCATTGGTTTTTTGGCAGGTCTGGCCAACCATTTGTCATTGGCAGAGTGTGGAAATGGAATATGTATCCCTGTGATACAATGTTCAGTACCCACTTGTCCTGGGTTATTAACTGCCAATTTTGAGCAAAAAGTGCTAATTTTCCCCCTATGGGTGCTGCCAAAAGATAAGAGCTTGGTGAAGGCAGAGGAAAGTCATTGGGATTGCTTTCTGTAGGATTGCGCTTTATCTCCTCCAGATTTGGAGGTGGATGTGCCCCATTGCTTTGACCTGTATGAGTCTTGAGCCTGGTACCTGGAACCCTTAAGGCGTCTGGATTTGCCCCTTTGAGCTCTGTCCGACACAGGAAAGGACCAATTTTTTGTAGGCCAGTGTCTAGTGAATCTAGGTGGCTGCACTTGTAAGAAATCTTTAAACAGTTTGCATAGACTTAGCTTTGTCTTCCATTTTCTTTAAAACCTCTTCTGCCTTAAAACCAAACAGAGAATCATGCTGTAAAGGTGCATCTAGTAATTTAGCTTTAACATGAACAGGCAAATTTTGTTCCTTTAACCAGGCATGCCTCCTAATCACAGATCCAGTAACTGTAGCCCTGCAGGAGGCCTCTAAAGAATCAAAACCACATTGCAAAGTATGCTTTCCAAATTGTTCAGCTGCATTCAATAATTCCTGCAATTCCTTATTTTCTGCACATTCTGAAATCAACATAATTTTCTGTTTCAGCAATCCCATAACAAGTTGTTGGTACTTAAGCATATGGAATTGACAGTTTAAGGCTCTGATTGCCAAGGTTGCAGATGTATCAACCTTTTTTCCCCATCTGTCCAGTGCCCTGGAATCTCTGTCGGAGGGGGTAGGGTTTTTTTTGCTGTTGAGGCCTTAACTCCCTTAGGACCCTGAGAAATAGTTTCAGGATCAGCAACAGGGTTTCTAAATAAAAATTTATGAGAGTCAGGGACCCTGTAATACCAGTCAGGCTTACTGGGAAACAGTGGTAAAGAGTCAGGGGTCAGGCTTGACTCCAAAAAAACATCATCCACAATGTCTAACACAGGGGGAATGGCTAAAGGCTTGTGCTGAGGGAGGAGGAAATCCCTGAGCCTCTTTTTTGATTCTGAGAAGTCTTGACTTTCACAGTGAAAATGCTCCCTCAAAGTATGCAAGGTTTCTCCAAATGAATAATCCTCGGGAGGAGATGCAGCTGGAATAGACTCCTCAGCAACAGAATCCTCATAAGGAGGTAAAGATAATTCCTGATCAGAAGAGGAATCAGAAGAAATGGAAACCTGATCTGAAGATTCATAGTCAATGTCGTGTCTAGGCCTCATCTGGAGGGGGATGGGTACCCCTGATCAAGGTATTAAGGTCTTCAGCCATTTTGATCATCTGTTTTTTAGGCATAGAGGCCTGTGCACGTGGCTCAGGCGTCATTTTTTTAGTTTTAGAATGCGTCTTTGCCTTTGGTTTTGCAACTTTCGTTTGTTTGATGTAAAAATGTTGAGGTCTGAATACACCCTCAGAAGCTGGTGCCTGCTCAGCGGCTCCAGACCCATCTGAGGGAGATACATCCATTGGTCCAATACCTTGAGTATCTTGCAGCATGCCGGACTCCACATGGGTGTCGGTAGAGGCCTGCGACTCGAAGGTAGTGGGTATCAGAGGCTGCAAAAGCACCTCACTGAGTACTGGCGAGCCGGCGACTGGCTTAGGAGAAGCTTCGTCGTCGGTTTTGGATCTCGACTGCCTTTCTCTGTCCTTTTTTTTGCATTTTTTATGTACTCCGGTAGTCGGATTGTTATCCGACAACATCTCTGGGTAGTTAAATCCGTTTCCAAAATACTTAGATGCAAGAATATACCGACGCTTAATAGTGCGTTGGTTAAGTCTAGCACAAAACCGACAGCCAGGCACGTTGTGGTCAGGGCCTAGGCAAGGAATACAGTATAAATGGAAATCCTTATGAGGTATTTGCTTCCCACAAGTAATACAATTATTAACTTTTTCTGACAACGGTAAAAAGCAAGAAAAAAAGTTTCCCCAACGGGGTACTTAGCTTTATTAGAGACTTTGGTTCTGAAACTCAAACGTGACTATTTCAGTAGTCGGCCAACCGGCACTTGCGAAATGCTTCTGCTTCAGGCACCTCACGGCAAGAAAGAGTAAAGAAAATGACGTCGGCATCATGTTTTATACCCCTGATGACCTGACGTCATGGAAGACAAGACAGCAACCAACACAGGACCCAAGACTTTGGAATTCAGGCCGACTGAGGGCAACCTGCCAGCAGATTACTCCAAATGTAATGACTGCAACAGTGAAACACGAAGAACATCTAGGGTGGAGAGAATATTATTGGCAGGTAAAATTAAATGCTTGCCATTCACCAGGACTTAATAATACGGAAAACTTTGTTGCTTTTTTAAAAAGGAAGAAGTTAAAGCATTAGTATTTTTATAAATGTGGTTGAGATTATGTCATGTGATATGTCACGTGTTTTTTTGTCTTTTAAAGATGGGTCAAAGAAATGTATGTCAGTTTGAAAAAGTTTCATGTAGACAAAAGTGCTTACTGGTTTCTTCATTAAAGTTGTTTGGTTTGCTCGTTTCTACACCTTTTATTTTGTTAAACCCAATAAAAAGGTTTGCATACATGGGGACAAAAGAAGCCTCCATTGCTGTTCCTTTAATCTGATGATAAATTTTTGCTTAAACTCAAAATAATTATTCTATAAACAAAAATAAACCAGCTCAATTATAAAATTAGAAAAATGACTATCCCCCCAAAAAACAGTTAATGCCTTCAAACCCCAACAATGCTGAATATTTGTATAAAGACTCTCTACATCCATAACTAGCCAATAACAGCCCTCTGTCCAACGTACCTTTCCAATTTTTTCCAAAAAAGTCAAAACTATCCCGAACATAAGAATCTAATTTCAATACTGCTGCTAATAAGTATTTATGTAAAACCGCACTTATTCCATGCAAAACAATAATTCACTGCTGACACTATAGGTCAACTGGGGGGATCAAATTTTTATGAACCTTAAGCAAATAATAAAACGTTGCCAAGGTACAACCTTTATTAGAAAATTTCTTCTCTACATTTTTACTAGAAAAATATCCTAATCTCCACCCCTTTTGGATCAGGTTCTCAAAACTTTTTAATGCATTTTGATACTCAGCCATGGCAACTATTTTGTAAGTACAAGAATCATTCAAATTATCATAACACATTTTTTCATACTGCAAGTGGTGCATAACAACAATTTTACTGCCCTTATCTGCTGGTTTAAATACCAAATCTTTCCCCTGGCTTAAACTTTTACGGGCCAACCACTCTGCTTTAGTAAGATTATATTCAACCTTCTCCTTCTGTTTCACAAATTTTTTGTACTCACTTTCTATAGCAAAATTTACCATGGCTGAGAAGCTTTTTTTTATCCCTTCATGAATAAAGGGAAGAATGAAATCACTTTTGGACAGAACGTCTGAAGTATCCATTAAACAGTAGGCATTATTAGCTATATTCTCTTCGATAAAAGAATCAGAAGAAAAAAAAAACTCATTTTCAACACTTTCTTCAGCAGTACTACAAGAATCATACAATTCAACATCATTAGTCTTCTCATTATTTAAAAAATAAGATAAATGCAATTTCCTAAGAAATCTAAATAATTCCTTTTTAAGTACATGTAATCTAGGGAGAATCATGGGGATAAACTTTAAGTCGCGGTTTAATACAGAAACTTCCACTTCTGTCAACTCTATGCCAGAAATATTCAAAACCAAGTTCTTACATTCACTACTAATAGAAAAAAGTCTCTCTCAGATTCTCTGCCCAGATGAGGAGGTTGTCAAAGTATGGGAAGATTTGAATGTCTTTTGTTTTGCAAAAGGCCACTATGGGGGCTAGACATTTTGTAAATACCCTTGGTGCTGTGGACAAACCAAAGGGTAAGGCAGTAAACTGATAGTGCGAAGACTGCACTGAAAATCGGAGGAATTTGCGAAAGACTGGGGGATAGGGATGTGAAGATATGCCTCTTTCAGGACTAAAGTGGCCAGGAAGGAACTGGGTATCAAGAGTGGAAGAAAGGTTTGATGGGACAGCATGCGGAAAGTAGTTATATGCAGGAAGGGGTCTAGAAGAGACAGGTCCAGGATGGGCCATCCTTTCTTGGGACTAGGAAGAGCCTGGAATAGAAGCCTTGGCCCTCCTGTCCTGGGGGCACCCTTTCTATTGTGCCCTTTAGAATCAGATCTTGAATCATTACAGGGATAAGATGGATTTGTTTTTTTTGGTGGAAGGGGGATACCTTTTGGGGAAAGTTTCTCCTGCCAACTCATAAAATATCCTTTTTCCACTAATGATAGAACCCAGTTGTCTGAGGTGATTTGCTGCCATAGGGGAAGACAGTGAGAGAGGTGGGCAGAAAGGGGAAGGTGGTAAGGAAGATTATGACAGTCACACATTGTTAGGCCTGCCACGAAAGGGCCGTCTTTGATTAGTTTGAGAGGTGTTAGGTCTGAAAGAGGAAGGTTTCTTGGCACCTTTTCTGGATTTGGAGGTAGGGTAGGATTTAGTTTGGCAGGGTAGTTTCTGTGAAACTTAGGCAATGGTGAGAGAAAGAGGTGCTTAAGGTCCTGTAGCTCCTTGCTCTTCTCCTGCAGGTTTTTAAACAATTCTGCCGACTGTTTTCCAAAGAGGAACTTATTGTCAAGAGGGGCATCCATAATCTTGTTTTTGAAGTCATCTGGCAGTGGCTATAGCCTGAGCCAGGAGTGCCTATGAAGGACTGATGCTGATGCAACTGACCTAGCTGATGCTTCCGCAGCATCATAGCTGCACTTAAAGGAGTGTCTAGTGACTTGTGCAGCCAAAGAAAGTTTAGAAGCAACTTGTGGTTTGGTGGGAGAATTTGGAATAGAGGAAAGCAGATTTGTGGCTTGTGAAACTAGATCTAATGCGTATTTTACCATACAAGTTTGGTAATTAATGGCTCTAAAAGCCAGGGTTGAAGCAGTATAAATTTTCTTTCCTAACCTGTCCATCACTTTGCTATCTTTATCTCATGGCAGTAGGGAAGAAGAGGGTAGCTGTCTGCATTATTTATCTGCTGAGACAGCAATAACAACTGGGTCTGCCATGAGAGGTTTAATTAGGAATTTGAAGTCATCAGGAACTTTATAGAACCTGTCTGGTCTTTTAGGGGCAGGTGGCTGAGGCTCTGGAGTCTTGGAAGCTGAGGCAACGCCATCCGAAAGGCTGGGATTACTGGAGGAATAGCTGATGGGGAGGGAGATTTCATCAGCAGAAGCTCATAATACCTCTTCGGCACTTCTGTAATTTGTGTGGCATCCCATTTAAAGTATTTCCTCATTTTGGAAATAGTTTCCCCAAAGGTGATGTCCTCAGATGGGGAAACACCTTCCAGGGAATCCTTGTCTGGAGAACAATATTCCAAGGGAGAAGCCAGCTGTGAGGCATATGAGAGAGACTCAGAAGAAGAAGAATCTTCATCATGGGTATGTGGATGTGGCAATGGACCAACAGAAGCAGGCCTGGGGCTCAAGGTTGGAAGAGCAGCAGGAGTCTGTGATGAAGAAGGCCTCAAGGCCAAGAAGGCCTGAAAGAGAGATTGGGAAAATGCCTGCCAATCAGGCAAATCTTCTGATGGAGGCGACAGATGTTTAAACTTCTGCTTCCTTTTCAGAGAAGGGGTCTTAGGTCCAGTCTTAATATGTGAAGGCCTAGAGTCCGACGTCAGCTTAGGATTAGAAGCGCCTTCTGCTGGAATGAATGGTAACGCTAACCGTTCAGGTGAACCTAGTACCCCCTCGACATCGGAGGCCATCACTGGTACCTCCATGAACATGCAGGCTAGAGAAACAAGGGCAGGGTCTGAAGCGGTACCCACTGAAGTCGCCAAGCCTATTGGATGTACCTCACCCCCTAAAACGGCATCTGGTGGGACGTCTGTACTCGGAGGCACAGTCACCATATCTGGCCTAGCTACTCTGGCCTTCTTTTTCAGAGATTCCACAGAGATGGCTGGTTCTGATTCCATTCCTAAGGTGAGGCGTTTGAGATGTTGGTTCTCAATGAAAAGCTTTGGTGGTGCAAGACTGCCAGAACAAACGACTGGCAGATGAAGCACACTTTGTAGTCATGGGAAGGCCCTAAGCAGAGGTCGTGGCTGTCTTTGTGCCGAATTTGTCAACCCACTTACATTTTCCCTTCCTAGATGACATGGATGGAATCAGCTAAGGGAAAAAAATTTTACAGCAACCTACGCTAGCAGAGAAAGAGAAAAAATCCCCAACAGGGTACTTATCTTACAGAAGTCACTGGCGCAGAGCAGAACATGCGAGCTGATATTTGACTGGCTGCAGATAAGTTCTGAGATCTGTGCGTGTGGACATCAAATTTATGGCCCACGGGGTATGGTCCCTGTGTGTGACATCCCACGTACCACACAGCAGCCAAGGTTCTGTATATGAGCCAGATGTTCTGGTTGCCCTCAGACACAGGATCCCTCCTGTTACAATACTGCAATATGAGAACAGAAGAACATCAATGATTATCCACAGGGAAGAAAAACATAAGAAAATTTCTGCTACTGTTGGTGGATATTGATGAAGGGAAAGCATTCAACAGAAACAGATGGGTTTTAGGAGCAGGGCAACTACAGCATTTGTGTTCCTTGACAGAATAACAAGGAGGGATTGTTCCTCTCCGACTAGCTGTACTTGAACAAAGGAAAAAGCAAAGAAGGGGTGTCCCCTTTTCCATTTGCAATTTCCCTCACATTTAGAGCCACTGGCAGAGAAAAAATGATGGATTCAAAAATGCAAGGATAAAATGATATGGTAATTAAGAAAAGTCGGCTTTACTTGCCAATATTATTTGGCACATGAAATATCCAGAAGATGACATTTCAGTGTTGTGGAACATACTGAGACAGTTTTACGACTTTTAAGGATACAAAAATTAATGAAGACAAAACAAAGGCTATAAAGTGATAAACTATGTACCCACACATGAATATGACCAGCTATATCCATATTTGTGGGGACATAAGATGAAGTATGCAGCTGAATGCATTAAAAAAAGATTCTGTTATGGCAACTAGGGCTATGTGAGTAGACACTTATAAACTTTAAGCAACTGAAAACTCTTGATTATGGATACAGATATTTATACAAGCACAGAAAATGTATCTAATGCCTTTAGGTTGTATACACAGGTCAGGCATATTTTTATCAAGAAGTTGTTGACAGTAATTAATAAAGAGTTGAAGGAATTTAAGAGGAAATGAGGTTCTCCCTAAAGAACACAGTTAAGGACTACCTGATTTGAAGTTTTAGTTTAAAGTCACACAGTTAAGGCTCAAACAAATAACACAAGCAGAAGGTTATGGATTAAAGTGAAAATGAATGATGATGAAATGGGGGGGGGGGGGCCCTTAAAGTGATAATCCCAGCATTTAAAATTCAGGTTCACACTACAGCTGACAAAAGTCACGCCCACTTTACCACATCACTTACATTCCCACCCATGGTGTCCTTTTTCTTTTAAATATCTTGCATATCCTTGATTCCAATTCCATTTCGGCTCCCAGTGTCAACTCTGCTTTGATTTTACTGTCCTATCACAGAAAGTCCAGATTTTTGCCTTATATTTTTATTCTGTTTTTCATTAAATTGTGGTTTTCTTCCAAATTGGTCGCAAATCATTAACGAATAACGTTAGAAAATAACAACAGATATGTCAGTTTCAGAAAATGTATGCTAATGCAAAACCTGTTATTCTATCAACTAAGTTTGTAAGACCACTATTTAAAAAAAATGTCCGGATTTCTGGACCTAAGAGGTTGAGAGGTATGGTAAGGTTCATACTGCTTTGCAACTACTCTGTACATTAATACCGTTCATTGTGGTTCATTTCTACAGTAACCACAATGAATGGTCATTGTAAAAAGAACACTTTACTGTTCGGAGCTGCTGTTCTCCCCATTATTTTAAGCTTTGTCCAGATTTCTTGCTCTAAGAGGCTGAGCGGTATGGTCAGGTTCGTTCCCTGCTTTGTACATTAATAAGCTGTTTAGAGTGATTTGTGTAAAGGATAGAATTCAGTTTGAAAAATATTGAGATGTAGGTTGTATATTGTTTGGATATGAAAGATGTGGAGGGATTTTTTTGTATACGAGTAGTTTGAGAATTAAACATTAGACCTGTGTATAATTGGGCATACATGGCTACTATGCTGGATGTCAGATATGAAAATTAAGTTTATAAAATAACAGGTATTTATGCCTATACAAATATAAAGGAGAGACAATTATCTGAAGAGATTAGGAAGTATGGGATACCAAACATGAAAATAATAATAATGAGAGATTTCTATTTCAATTTGTGAATGACTTAAAAAGGGGCAACATTTAAAAAAAATTAAAGGAAATTATATGGTATAGGAAGATTATCAACAGATGTACAAAAGTGGTGTGCGTTAAGAACAGACAAGCTATATTTTGTTATATCTGAGAGGTTTAAACAAAATGATGGTGATTCTGGAAAAGGGTTTTTAACAATGGGGCTGTATGGTTACAACTGGATGAAAATGAGGATAGCATTGTACAAGGGAAAGGGATTACAGGAATACATGAAGGTAGATTAAATGAAAAAAAAATGTGGTTTAGGGAGCAAAAGGTATTTTGCAAGAACCATTTATGTATGAGAAGATTCTTTGAAACGTGGACAGAATGGTGGTAAGATTTTAAACAGAAATGATAAAAGGATGCACATTAAACTAAAAATAGAAGGAACAGCAGAAAAGAATATAAAAATATTAATAAGGAAATGATGCATAACTTGGAGGTAAACAGTGAGGAATCTTTTGAGGAAAAAGTGTCGGGTATTTAAGTGGAATGAGTAGAAAAGACATTACACTATACAGATCACTTAAAAAGGAATGAAAAAAAAAAAAAGATATGCCCTCTTCTGGGAAAGATGGTTAAGGAGGAAAGCAGACAAATTAAAGGAAAGGTCAGAAAATATGGATAAAGCAAATTATTATAATGCAGGTAATTGAGGAATATTTCAGGGAAACGTATGGTGGAATAAAGATGATTAACACGTTAAACAGAGGTGTAAAGGAGATTTTTATTAAATGTGGTGAAAGGCAGGGCTGTCAAATGAGTGGACTGTTGTGTTCATTATTACTGAATGCGTTGCAGGTGAAGTATTTAAGTGTGTGAGGATGCTGTACATAAGATGAGAGGAAGATTTGAAGCTCCTTGTTTTTGTGTAACACAACTGATACAGTTATAATAACAAACACAGGCTGGATGAATGAAATTTTGATAGTAGTGAGGAAGATTTTCAAAGAAGTTGGGTTGGAGTTTAATAAAGAGAAATGTAAAGGTTTAGAGAATGTACAGCGAGAACAGGGGGAATCTGCTTCTCTAAATAAGCCATCTGTTTTAGGGATTAGGTTTAGGAAAAGAGAAGTAACACAAGAACAATGGAAACATTTACTGGGACACTTAAGACAGATGTATTTTTTAGGGGAAATTTTTAGAACGAGTTTCAAAAATGTGGTGCATTTAATAAATTCAGATGTTTTAGCTAAGATTCTGCATTTCATAAATGTATTTATGTTACCTGAAGAGGTGAAAAAATTACATCCATAATGGTTCTTTCAAAGTGGAGTTCAAGGTTAAATCCTGATAAGATAGGAGTACTGTGTTTTAATGAAAAGGAAGGGGCTGGTTTTAATACATCCTGTTATATATGCTGTTCTTGCACTTTTTTGAGTGTTGAAGGTGAGGGAGGGTGAAAAGGTTTGTTTCACAGTTTTAAAACAAAATATGAAACATTTTGGGAAACGATGAAAGTTAAGTGAACAAATTATTTAGAAAATGAAGAGACGAAGATTAAGAAAAATATATGGAATTCAGTTTAACAGAAGATTAGGGAAGAATATTAAATACATGTTACACTGTTAGTCAGTGGGAAGGTTTAGATGATAATATGAAAGAATCAATACAGAAAAGACAAAGGAAATGTAAAGATTTGATTGTAAGTCAGGATTTTTATTTTTTGGAGACTAAATAAATTGCTAGTAAAAGGGTGCAAACTTATTAAGGTGGTAAGTGAAAGGTATGTTTTTTACTGCAAACAGAAAGACAGTGGAGCATATATTTTGTGAAACAATTGTAGTGGAAAAAAATAAGTAAATAAGAAAGTTGAGACATGCAGTATATAATGAACTGTGAATGTTAGAGAAAGAGAAAGCGAGTACGTGGTCAGTGTGCATGACCAAACTTTTAACCATGTCAGCAGATTCTCTTAAGCAGTAAACAACATAACTGCATGTCTAGAAATACATACTATGGTCTACGCATGTTTATGAATTTTGCTGAAACTACTAGACAGCTGGAACATGTGAACAGATTAAAATGCATCAGCTAGTCTGCTTAAGACTGCATTCCTTCTAGTTTCTCATGAAAACATTTCACCATTGTAACATTACTAATGCTGAGTTGGGAGAAGGATGTTTTAACTAACCTATTTTTAGCACAGTGACGTACTTCATTTTACATATTTAGTACTGTTCTAATGAATAACTACATCTACAGATCGTAATAGTAAACTTTTTAATGGATGATGGCAGTTGGGCTGATGAATAATACTTATTATTTTCACTTGTACTTTCTTATAAAAATACCTGGACATGTATGCTGGAAGGATAGATTCCTGTCCTAGAGACTTCCCAAACTCTGGAACAAACTACCTATCTATATCAAACAAAGCTCCTCATTACTGCTCTTCAAAGAAAAATCTTGATGATTGGATGGGAGATAGGAAATTCACCCCGGGGATCACTTCTGCGGCTCTGCTGATGATGATATTGCAAAACCAAGCAGTTGCACATTGCATTGTTTTGCTTGGATTCCAAAAGTTAGCATCTTCTATTCTATGGATTAATGTAGTTAAACATATAGTTCTTATCTGGCTGTATAACATAATTCTTTAAACCTATTAGTGCTAATACATTTAAGAGTTGAACACTGGAGTCATCTTATAGCGTATACATATTAATAATGATTTGAGATTTCAAACTCGATTAACTCCTTAAAAGTTGACAATAAGTTAATGTGGACAACTGAAAAATATATAAACTCATTGTTTAAGTATTATATAAGTAACAGGAAACTGAAGCTCTTGAATATCCAACTTCTCATTTATGTAATATGTTTATAATGCCCAAATGAATAAGGATTTGTAGAATAATATCCTGTGCCCCTAGGCCCTGCTGTTGGTCCAGACCAGACAATTCCTTCTGTATTACAAAGTCAACACTGACAAGCATTGTAATTAAATATGATTATCAAACATAACCGCAGTAAAACCCCATGCATGAACACTCTGGGAGTTCTAAAAATAGAACCAGCTGGTAAGTATGCTACTGGCTATGTTTAGAGACTGATGTCTTATTGCTTATACCTTTGAGTTAATTATCTCCCGTTACTATAACATTACTTCCCTGAGGGTATAGTCATATACTCCTCATGAGCTTATCAGGAGGAATACAATGAAAGCCACGTTATCTCAAAGACAATGAGAACAGCTGAGGTAAAGATGAAAAAAACACTTGTTGAAGAATGGACTGCATTCTTCCATATCCCTTGTCCCATCTCGTATATACCGAACTACAATGACCTTCATTTTGTACAAGCCTAGATGGCATATTGTCATTCCTCTAATACAATTTCATTACACCTTCAGCAAGGAAACAGTTTGGTTTCTCATTGATGTACAAGAAAATGAAATCATAATTTTCAAACATATTTTCCCAACAGGAGACATAACATACAGTTTCCAAGTGGGCTCCAATACAGAGTTCTTAACCTGCTATTCTAGACTCTTGCTAAGACTTACCTCCCAAGACATTCATAAGGAGTCTGGCACAGGAGGAAATATACTTGGTTTCGTGATGACTTTTCACTCATCACGAAACCAAGCCTCTTGCAGGGTGCCCTGTGCTACAATGTGAAATGACCCAGGTCCTTTTGAAATTCTAGTACCACAATTCTGATCCTGAAAAGTGCTGAACATGTGTGAAATTTTGGGGAAAAAATAACTCTGGGATTATTATATCTTTTATTATCATCCCTGCTCTGAAGTTCAGTGATTGTATAGTTAGCATATATGTTGCAGGTGAGTAGAAGTGCAGCCCCCCCCCCCCAAACACACTTATTTAATCTTTTTATTGACCTGGTTAGTCCCACTAGGCTAGTAGCAAGAGGACAGAGACAGTACTTTTAGCAGTAAGAGAAATTTGGCCAGGGCATCATGAAACTTCCCCTACTCTTTTTAAGAGGTGTGAGAGATCTTTACATCCTCCTGAGCTACCTCCAATTCAATGAGATGGGACCTCAGTTTAATGTCTCATCTAAAAGATGCCTCACTCAGGAGTGCAGCACTTCCCTTATGCTGCACTGCAGTGTTAGCAACCAATCTACCTGGTATGGGAATAGAACCCACCATCTTCTGCACCAAAGGCAAGTTTGTGCTACCTGTAGCACCACTGACAACTCATCAGGGGTTTCAAAACAAAATGCTTTAAAGGTGCAAGACTGAGTTTCAGAATTTGCTATTTATGTTAAAATTACAGTTTAATCTTCAACCTGTTAAGACTTGAATATTTGTTCTCACACTTTCAGCAGGGTGTCTAAGATTCAAGTACCTGTGGAATCCTTATGTGAGATCTAGACTGGATCTCTGAGCCATTTGAAGGTCTTTACAATTTACTTATCATATAACCAAATTGTTGAGACTTACCAGACTCTGACAACTATATCTAAACTCTATTCTTACAGCAGCAAACTCAACATACCCAAAAGTAAAGAAAGGGTTTACTTTGCCTCTGGCAAACTCTTACTCCCCGGTAGAATGGTACCCCATGTAATTCATTATGGGGCTGTGTGGCCTAGCCCTTAACAGTTTATGTGACATAAATCACTGCACCCTCCCCCATCCTTTACAACTGGCCATTGATGTTTTCCAAGGTAAATTTTTAACCAGATGTGCTCATGCAGTCTATGACTGAGTGTGCATGCATATTTATTTTGTTTAATGTTGTTGACTGGAAAATTCTGACTCAGCAAAGCTCATTTTCAGTGGAGGATCAAGGAGAAAAGCTACAGCGGATACATTTAATATACTCATGCCAAAACGCTACTTTTTTAAAAAGATAAATTCAATAGTTCTTAAAGAGACAAACAATCATGTTTAAAATTTGGGTCCACACGACAGCTGACAAAAGTCACACCCACTTTACCACATCAATTACATTCACACCCACGGTGTCCTTCCTCTTTTAAATAGCTTGTATATCTTCAACTATAATTCTGTTGTGGCTCCCAGTGTCAGCTATGCTTTGTTTTTTCGGTCCTATCTCAGAATGTCCAGATTTTTGCCTCATACTTCTGTTCCGTTTTTCATAAAGTTGTGTTTTTCTGCCAAATTACTCGCAAATCATTAACAAATGACATTAGAAAATAATGACAGACATTTCAATTTCAGATTTCATACCCTTCAGAAAATTCATGCTAATGCAAAACCTGTTATTCTTTCAACTTTCTAAGTTTGTGAAAGCAATATTTAAAAAAAAATCCAGATTTCTGGATCTAAGAGGCTAAGAGGTATGCAAGGTTCCTCCCCTGGTTTCCAACAACTCCTACTTTAATAACTTAGTTTTGAGCGATTATCCACTGTGGTTTATTTCTATGGTAACCACAATGAACAATTGTTGTAAAAAGAAAACTGCTGCTCTCTGGAGCTGTTGGAAAGCAATTACTAGTACATCTGTAGCTATTTTTTTGTCCACCCCACCCTGTCCTGGTTTTAGGCTATCTACAGATTTCTTGCTATAAGAAGAAGAAAAAGACAGGTATGCCATAGATACCCAGTTATATAACTGGTTACCAGCTGCTCCTTATAGTACAAGTTTGGTGGTTACATGAATAGTTCTTTGCGGTTCATTTCTATAATACCACAATGAATGACTGCTCTAAAATGCAAACTTTAAATGTCAGGAGCAGTTAGTAAGCACTTACCAGTAAAACATCTGTCGCTGTTTTTTGTTCTTTTGAGCTGCCCCATTATTTTAGGTTCTGTTCAGATTTACTGCTGTAAGAGGATGAGAGGTATGGCATGGACTACCTACCTCTCAACTGTACATGATTTTCACAGAATGTCCAGATTTTTGCCTCATATTTTGGGTCCGTTTATCATAAAATTGTGGTTTTCCACCAAATTAGTGGAAAAGCATTACAGACTGAAGTTAGAAACCATACTTCTCAACCTCTCAGTGCAAGAAATCTGGACAAAGCCAAAAATAATGGGGGGACAAAGGTCCAAAAATAGGGACAGATTTTAAATATTGCTCCTATAAACTTAGAAAGTTGATAGAATAAAAGGTTTTGCATTATGTATTTTCTGAAGTACATGAAGTCTGAAATTCAAAAGTCTGTCATTGTTTAGTATTATTTAGTAACTTCAATCCTCAATGATTTGCCAGAAAACCACATTTTTTATGAGGAACAGACCAAAAATATGAGGCAAAAATCTGGGCAGTTGGGAGGTATGTTAGAAACTAATAAAAAACATATCTGAGTTTTAGATTTCATACCCTTCAGAAAATGTGTGCCAATGCCAAACCTGTTATTCTATCAAATTTCTAAGTTTGTACGAGCAATATTTAAAATTTGTCCCTATTCATGGGCCTTGGTCCAACTTTTACTTATATTTTTGTCAAAAACCTTTACTGAATTATCACTTGTGACATAACGCAAATTTACATTCATATAAAAGTAAACAAACTATTTTAATATAACAAACATTATACTTCACCTATATTGCTATATACCTTACGGCCTTAAGCACCATTACACAAATTATTCAATTCCTGCCTTTTTTTTTTTTTTTGCAAGAAACATCTTTATTAAACCATCACTTAAAACACAGGCAATCATACATACATTTATATAAATGAAAACAAACCACACTGACACAATCACAGTTGCAGGCACTTTACAACAAAAACTATACCGACACTCCCATTTGTGAACATCACTTATAATCTTCCCAATCTTTTTTCAGTCAAACATTACTTAACTCATCTACGTCCTGCCTCCCTTGTATGTATTGTTTACACAATTCCAATTTTTTTTTACTATGTGGTTTGTTCCTACCATTTTCTAAAGATCTCAATTCCAGTTGTCTTATCTCTGTTACTATATTCACTGCTTCCAGTATAGTTTACATTTTGATTTCCATTTTCTAGTAATTGCTTTTTCGGCAGCCACCATAATTAGACACAGCAAGGCCTTACCATGTCTAGGAAATTCTGATTCTGTATCATAGCTCAGAAAAATCATCTCCCTTGAGAGACCAGTCTAGTCTTATCCAGATTACTTGCTATAAAAGGTTGAGAGGAATGGCATGTAGTCCCTGTTATAAGTGGTTAACAAATGTGCCTTATTTTAAATATTTGTGGCTGTGCTTGACAGTAAATTCTGGAGGTGCACAACAAAATTTAGGCCAAATTAGTAATGATTCTACCCAACCAAATGATCTTTTTAATAGCTTGTACAAACACAGGAATGACAGAATATGTCTTACAATTCTTAGTATTAATTGCATCCATTGAGTGCTAGGACAGTTTCTAGTTCCCTTTTGCCCCTGAAATTTGGTAGAATTATCAGAGAAGGAATGATTAATCTGGTTATGAATAATTAAAAAATTGATAATGTATTGGTTCGTCTTTTTATTCTTGGACTGACATCAGCTTTCAGGCTTTTTATCATTGCTGTAGACTTTTACATACATCAGCTTCTCCCCTTTACCTATAATGCCTTGCAGCCTGCATTCACTCGGATATTGTTTGCAGCTAAATGTGCTAACATTTTTCAAAATGGTCACAGGCTTCACTTGTCTGTTCAGTGTTCTTGGTACAATTTTTCTTCTTGGTTTGACAAACCCAGTGGACATTTAGACATCTTTCTTTTCTTAAACTATTATTTGCTAAGATGTTTCCAAATTTTTACTTGTAAACTTCCCTTTATTATGTATTGGTACTGTTCTTCCCCTAGGTTGCAGTTTGTTCCACCCCTCCTCCTGCTCTAGTAGGTTGCAGTTTGTTCCACCCCTCCTCCTGCTCTAGTTGACATAAGAATATGCTGCTGATCAGCTTTGGTTTTGGTGTTGTGGCTCCACTGGGTACTAAATTTTAGACAGTTGGCTAGTTTCTTGAATTTAATAGGGTCACTAAGAAAAAACTAAGTATGTGGCTTATGGATGTAAAATTCCACTGCAGGGTACATACTGGAAATGTGACTTTCTTGGGTACATGCCATTTAAAGACAATGTGATACGGTAAAACTCTGAGAACTTTACTTTAACTGACCAGTGAGACAAACTGATGTTTAAGGGTTTGCTTTGTTTCCAGGACCAAAACTAAGGGTACGGCTTTAAAAAAAGAGTGATATGTATACTTTGAGATGTCTCCTCCCCCCCTTTCCCAAATGAAGTCTTACTGAGGGACAGAAAGGGAATCTTCCATATAAAGTATACGTAAATTGACAGTTCAGGTCATTAAGACTGTTTTTCTGAACCTACCAGAGTGGATGTTTCAAAAAAGTAGTAGTTTCTTCTCCTTTGGAATTGGACCTTCCCCCTCTACACCCGCCTTAAAGTCCCTACATTCTTATTTTACCCATGGCTTTGTTTTTTTGCACATGAACTAAGTTTTTGAATAACATGCTTCGGAAGCCTTTGGATTCGGGTTCTCATTCCATCCTCACCTGATCTGGACTGGGCAGACATAAAGCTACCCTCCTTTCACTGATTTTAGCTTTTGCACAGACTGCCTTGAGGTTGCATACCATCCTGTTGGCAATCACACAACTTACCTGTAACCAGCTGGTGCTTAACTTATTACATCCAAGTGACACCTCCGGGTGCATCTGCAGTTACCTCCTACATATGCCTCTAGGTATCAAATATCGATTGTTCGTTTTTGCATCAGTATTTCCAAAACCATGCTATATACAAGATTTAAAATATTTCTTCTTAAAGCTTACACAATGGCAAATGCAAGTGCATTAATATTTAACATCTACCTAGTGCCAGTAAAGAGATATTACTTGTTGCTTTTATGATATTAATTTATAGTTTTAATTTTCACATTTTTCTAAATATCTCAAAAACCAAGTAACACACACAGAACTCCTTAGCCTCACATGAAAGCTATCAGCTAGACGAATAACATGTTGCTAGCAGTATGTGTATAACTTCAGTGATTGCTGAGATAAAGTTGTTTACAAAATATTACAAATGTAATAGTTACTGTGGCTTATAAAATTAGATTTAATACCTAGAACCTAAAGAATACTACCACTATAAAAATAGTTTGTGCTGAAGAGTTTGCCATTTATACTCCTTTTCTAATCCCTATGGTTCCAGAGATATGAACATTTGTTTGAAATGTGAGGGCATAATTTGATTATATCACAAGGCTTAAGCTCCGCCCATTGGAAGTTACAGTGCAAACGTCCTGAGATCCACTGGAGTGAATGAGTTAAGTCAGGACTGTATGGCTTGATTCCATTTCTTTGTGGCTGACTCAGTCCTCTGCTTCTGCCTCTGTGCAGACATCAAAGTGTTCTGCCATTTGAACCCTTCTACACGAGAATATGTGTTGATTTATCCACTGGATGGTCACCTGGTTTCAGGTCTCTGTTCTATCAATTTTCTGGGTACTCTGCACTACAGTCTCTGTGCCAGTACCAATTTCAGGACAGTTGCAAGTTTGATGTTACAGGCCCCCTCAATGATTGCTTCCCTGTTGGTCTTGCTCAAGGACCAGTATCAGCCTTTGTCTATCTGAGCCTTTCACCACACAGTGCTGTGAAGTAGAGAGGTGGTTAAACACAGAGACAGAAGACCTGAAGGTAATCAGTAAAAACAATGAAGGGTTCTTTGAGCCATATTAATCTTCTGTCTCTTTCTCACTCTTCCTCATACACTGAGGAGTCCGAGGCAAGAGGATGTACAGGAGGAACCACCACCCATATCTCTCACAGGGCTCTTTTCCAAGCCAACTAACAGTGAATAAGTTGAGACCAATTCTCCTATTTTACTACCTGATGATTGAAATTCGGGAGAGACTTAAAAATGGTGCTAGCCAGTCATTTCTTTCTTGTCTTTTGATAAAGTTCTTCAGGCAGCATTCAGATCACTCCCATAATTTTCGTGGAAGGTACAGGCTACCGACAAAATGTTGACCATTATCACTTAGGAGGCATGGATCACCCCCCCCCCCCTGTTTTCATGGATGGTACTGCAAAAGCACAAAATGGTGATCATTTTCCTTGGAATCATGGAACACTCTCCTTGCTTTCATGGATTGTACTGGCTGTGGACACAATGGTAACTACTTTCTCACAGGAAGCATGGAAGGAATCCAGTTTTGTGACCCCTCTGCCTTGGGATCTGGACAAATCTTCTGGACCCCTAAAGACTGGAAATGTTTGGTCCAGAATTCTTTGGTGGACTCTCTAGTCACTGAAGCAAACAAGAAAAATGCGCCTACCCCAAAGATGCCTACAGTTCATTCTCCAGAGAAAGAGTTGAGAGCTTTGGACTGTTTTGAAAAGTTGGGCTACACATCCTTGGACTACCTAGTCTACTAAGAATCTTGAATCAGTTTTCCTCCTCAGAAGTTGAAATTTTACATTTTACAGATGCTGAGGAGGGTGGAGAACTTGTGTTGGGATGCCTTCCCTTCTACGTTTGTTCCAAGTCTAATCCGAGGGCTTTGCAGACACTTAGGAGTAGACCCAGACTACTTAATCCTGTAATCATGGGAGGCTGCTCCTCTTTCAGCATTCTGCTTGTGTCACACCACAGAGATGCTAACCTTTCACCTTCTCCATGGGTGGGACTGTGTGTTGTCCGAGGTTGTGGATAGGATGTTTTCTATGATCAATGGTTGGTGAAGGTTTGAGACCTTCAGCTGCATAGTTTTTCCCCATGTTCATTTCTGAGTTGGGTGAAGTTTAATGGACTGAACCCTTCTACTTTTGCTTCTCTGAGTGCTGGATATGGTTTTCCCTGTGTAGGTTCCTGGAGGGGGAGAGATCATCATTTGGATCCCCCAAGTTACATGGTGACAGACCTTAAGGGAGATTTCCTCTAGCCTCACCACCCCTTCCCAAAGGCTAACTATTTGAAGCAAGTGCATTTCATTTGCTGTGTCGGCAACCTTTTTCATTTGGAAGTCCAGCTTTACCAGAGTGTGGTGTTTTTAGGTGTGGTGAATGTCCTGACTCCCAGGTACTGGAGTGCCTTTTTGGCAGAGTTGCTCCTTGTTTGGGTCGCCTTTTCATCCTGCACTGCTGGCTTACTGATATGTATGTGTGTGTGTGTGTGTGTGTGTGTGTGTGTGTGTGTGTGTGTGTGTGTTTTAATCAACTCTCCATATTTGCAAAACTGCTGAACTGAGTGTAGGAACTGAGGCTTCACAGAGTCTTATTAGAATAACTGTTTTCTTCTCCCTGTGTTCTGTTTCACAGAAGCTGGGTGGCAGGTAACTGGGTGTGAAAGGGCCTGTTTAGACCCACACTTAGTTGGATCCAGTGGACTTGTTCTAGAGTCAGTTTCCTGCAAGTCATGGAGTCTCTTAGTTTGTCCTCGCTTTCAACATGTCTGTTTGCAGCTGCCTTGTGGGGCTTGGATGTTGGTTATTCTTCCTTCCTTTGTAGAGATTTATACACACACACACACACACACACACACACACACACACACATGCACGCGCACACACACACAATTTGATAGTCACTGGCTCCCACTACAGTTTGTTCCCATGATTAAAATTTTGTTCTTGGTCTTTTGTAAAAGGCCTTTCTATTTTCTTGAATGGTGACGTGAACATTAGGACACAACTTGGAATTGAATCTCCAGGGGGTGGGGGCCTTATAGAACTACCTGTCCATTTCCTTAGCTGACTGTGATATTCCCTTCTCTTCATGTAATCTTCTCGGCTGGGGGGCGGCTTGAATGGTTGTGGTCCCCCAATCTTAGAAGTTAGCATAGCTGGCACTTTGGTGTTGAGAGTGTTTTTAATCTCTCTGCACCATCCATTCCCAAAAAGTGAACATTGACTGCAGTTGTCCTTGAATGGCTAATGGAATTCTGTTCTAAAGTAAGATGGCCTTTTCTTTTTAGGGAGGCAATGGCCTAGCTTCTTTGTCTGGCGGGAAACCCATGGCCTCTAGATCCCTGCCAAATTCCAACAGGACACTTTTTCTTCATAAAGAAAAGTAATAAAAAATTAGTAGCTGCTGGGAAGGCATTTGTTTGTGCTGAAGTGGGAGAGGCACTACATATGGATGGAAGTTACCTGCTATATCTTCATTCAGATTCCTGTGGTTGCCCATGTTGTTCTGGATGCCTCTTAACAGGTGGCAGTGAAACTTGGGAAATACTGCAGGTAAAAGGTGAGATGAACATTAGCTCTGAGTGGTTAGGCAGCATGCATGAGAGCTGTTTTATATCTCACTGTGAAGATGCTTCTACTTCAGTAGGTCCTGAGCTTCTTGTTGCACATGATTGAGCTTGTCTTTTTATTATGGGGTCCTTTGACCCTGCAGTATGGGAGTGCATCAGAAACTTGTCTCCCTTCCTAGTGTCATCACCTGCTCATAATATTCTGAATCATTATGACCTGTTGGTAGGGTTCCTCCTGTTCTACTTCTTAGAAGAGGGCCTCTGTCTCTGCTCAATGTCATTCAGTTTCATGAGGGAGCCTAGAACATGACGGACAGTGAGGCCTTCTCTCCTTTCTGAAACAGCTGTGCTCTTTTTTTGGGGGAGAGTGGATCCTACAAAGAGACAACTTGTTTGGGGTTGGATGAGCTA